>NC_064235.1:6767833-7068167 GCF_023101765.2 Spodoptera frugiperda | reverse complement strand
TATATTGAAAAAATCGTTGACAATTGTATAACATTGACTTCAGGGTCCGACATTGCAAATAGATTTAATAACTTTTTCATTGATATAGCAAAAAACAACTGTTCAACTACAACTAATAGTAATGGAAATTATATGCATAACATAGATATTCACAATAACAGTATATTCCTTGAACCTACAAATACATTAGAAATCTATCGGATCATAATGGCGCTGAAAAATTCTAAGTCAGCAGGGTATGACAATATATCAACAGAGCTGCTCAAATCTATATCTAAATATATCTCTTCTCCTTTAGCTCATATTATTAACTTATCTCTACAACAAGGATGTTTTCCAGAAAAATTAAAACTGTCACTAATCAAACCATTACATAAAAAGGGCTCGAAACTAAATGTAGATAATTATAGACCGATAGCATTAACTCCGGTGCTCTCGAAAATATTTGAAAAAGTTATGTATAGTCGTGTTCTTAAATTTCTTGATAAACATAATATACTAGTCAATCAACAGTACGGTTTTAGGCAAAATAAATCAACTACACTAGCGATTTATGCATTAGTAAAAGCCATTATTAGTAATATTAATGATAAAATACCTACTTGTGCTCTATTTCTTGACCTAAGTAAAGCGTTTGATCTTGTTAACCATGACAGGCTCATAGAAAAAATGGAAAAATATGGCATTAGGGGTCCTGCCAAGGATTGGTTTCAGTCATACCTAAGCAACCGTAAACAGATTACAAGAATAACCAAACTCAATCAATCAACTAATTGCCTAGAATACTTTGATTCTAATCCAGATACCAATGACTGTGGCGTTCCTCAAGGTAGCATTTTAGGTCCTCTACTTTTCCTTCTCTATATTAACGACCTGCCAAAATCAATAAAGCATCAGAGTGTCTTATTTGCTGATGACACCACAATAATTGTTAAATTTAGCAATCCTGAAAACTACGATATGGAGATTAATCAAACTTTGAACGATGTAATACAATGGCTAGATGCTAATAAACTAAAAATAAATATTTCTAAAACTAACTTGCTTCACTTTAAATCGTGTCAAAGTAAACCTATACGCTTTAATGTAATATATAATAATAGTAAGATTAATCAGGTCAATGCTTCAAAATTTCTTGGAGTCACACTGGATGAATGCTTCACTTGGAAAAACCACATCGATATAATTAGTAGGAAAATCAATCAATTTGTATTTGCATTACGGAAAGTAAAAGATGTAACGTCTCGACAAACCGCCTTGATGGTGTATCACGCCTACATCTGCTCAGTGATTCGCTATGGTATCGTGGTATGGGGAAACTCTTGCGAAATAGAAAGAATCTTTATTGCCCAAAAAAAATGCATCCGGACAATTTTTAACATGCAGTGGTCCGAATCCTGCCGGCCTGTATTTAAGTCAGAGAGCCTTTTAACGGTACCCTGCATATACATTTACGAGGTTGCTAAGTTCTTACGATCCTATCCTATGCTTTTTAAACCGAAAGATAACACAAATAAAAGGAAGGTTACACATTTGTTATATGAAATGCCTGTTCCTAGACTACAAATCTTTCGAAAAAACTGTGTTTACATGGCTCCTTTAATATATAATGCACTACCTAAACGTATAACGCAACTTCCTTTTAAAAAATTTTGTGATGAACTCCGAAAATGGTTGGTATCTGAAAGTTTTTATTCAATTAATGAATTTTTTTACAAATATCCATGTAAAAACTACAGTCTTGACCTAGCCTCTAAATATCGGCCTAAATATATAAGCATAAGTCCAAATAAATAATAGTTCCTACTCTAGTATATAGCTATTAATTTAAATATGATGTTCCTATTCTAGTATAAGGCATAATGTATTGTTTTAAACAATGTATGTAATCTGGCTTCATGTTTGTTACTAAAATGTTTGTGTCAATAACTATAGTCAGATTAGGAATAGTTTAATCTCTTGACCTATTCTGTGTTTAATATATTAGTTTTTAAGGAAAATAACTTTCAAAATTTGCATGCTGCTGTGACAGCGAAACATGTCGATCTTTAAATATATACCTATGTAAGAACTTTGTATTTACCGTGTTTCTGGCAAATAAATATATTATTATTATATTATTAAAAGTTGTCGTTCGTAAAAATATTCTGTGTTAAATGTTATAACAAAACTGTATGAGGAAATAAGACACCCAAATGAAATAATACTTAAATACATTTTGGATAAAATTAAAAAAAATTTTTTTCTTTTATTAAAAAAAATACATACGTACATACATACATATCGTCACGCCTTTAATCCCCGAAGGGGTAGGCAGAGGTGCACATTATGGCACGTAATGCCACTGTACAATGTACACCCACTTTTCACAATATATGTTGTAAGTCCCATGTAATAGGTGGTGAGCCTATTGCCATATACCGGGCACATTTCCAGACTCCGTGCTACCACTGAGAAATTTTCGAAAAACCGAAAAAAGCCCAGTAATATTTTGCCCGACCCGGGAATCGAACCCGAGACCCCTTGCCCGGCAGTCGCACTTGCAACCACTCGGCCAACGAGGCAGTCAATTCGAGGCAGTCAAATCAGTTAAAAAAAATATTTTGTAAAATTATTAATAATTTTCAAATTATCAGATTAACCGAAACATATACATGCATATACATAACACAACAACGTCACGCCTTTTATCCCCAACGGGGTAGGCAGAGGTGCACATTACGGCACATAATGCCGCTACACAATGTACACCCACTTTTCACCATTTGTGTTATAAGTCCCATGTGGGTGTAAGTCAATAGGGGGTGAGCCTATTGCCATATACTGGACACAATTCCAGACTCCGTGCTACTACCGACAAATTTTCGTAATACTTTGCCCAACCCGAGAATCGAACAGGAGACTCCTTGTTCGGCAGTCGCATTTGCGTCCACTTGACCAACGAAGCAGTCACATAGGTATATATAAATATAACATAAATATAATATACAATGTGATATGGGGTAATGGTGGGACTTCTAACCCGTTAAGGCTGAGTACTACATCTAATTGTATCGACAAAAAAAATATAGGGGTTGAACCCCCTCCCCCTAATAAAAAATATTAAAATAGCCATGTGGCTATTTTAATATTTTTTTACTTTATGTGATATCAAAGGTTGTATGCGTCGTAGAAACAAAAGAAAATCGACAAACGGTAGCTAATAACCTTGGCTAACTAATTCATTGCTCTTTTCATATGTTTGATAATATTTTGGTGAGAAAAAAATCATTTCTGAATATTTTTACCGAAAAAATCGCTATTTTTCAATATTTTCAATTGGGGTTTCAACCCCCCCTATATTTTTTTTGATGGATAAAATTAGATGTAGTACTCAGCCTTAACGGGTTAGAAGTCTCACCCCTATCACATTGTATATACCCGCGCCACAGCGAAGATGATGACAGATAAAGTCAAATGAGTGTCGTGCTGCGGGGTGACCCTACGATCACACACCTACCCACAATATTATATTTTTCTTTTATTATGTTCTTTTTAATTGTTATCATTTATTTTTATTTTATCAAATCGTTATTGGTATTCAATTATTTATTTATAAATGTATTTTAAAATATATGTATGTATGTTTATTTTAATATTCTCCTTTTTATGTTTATTTATTCTGTTAATTTTTTTTAATTTTACTATATTACTTTTGTGTTTTGTTTTGTGCGTTGTCTCCGTCCGTGGGTCACTGCAAAGGGTGCCAACTGAAAACCAGTGCTGGGTACTTTCGGTGCCCAGCTCATACTGAGGTGGCAACCCTTTTGGCTTGGGCACGTTGCCACCTTGTCTTTTTTTTACCTATTGTGTGTTTGTATGTTTTTTTTTATATATATATATAATTTAAATAGTGCTTTTTTTGTGTTTTTAAATGTATTAATTAATTTTACCATTTTTTTTCTATTTTGTTTTGGTGCATCGTGCCCGTTGCCGAATAAATGATTTTTCTTTCTTTCTTTCTTTCTTTCTTTAGATATATTCTAGTTCACTGATCATTTTCCCTGACATTAAAATCGTCATTTCTTCCGCAGTGTTGGGAGACGGATCTGTTTCAGCGAGTCCAACTCCACAAGAAGTAGCCCCGACACCACAGGACCCGCTGAATACTGGAACTGTTAATGGAAACCCGAATCCAGCGCCTCCAAACGGTAAATAAGTTTTATAAAAATTCGATCGTGCCTGGCGGGCTTTCTGCCCAACTGCTATTCGTTGGGATTGTCTATCCATGTTTATTCGCATGTAAACTTCACTTATACATACGATGTAGGACTTATGACGTCATCCGTTGATTGATTCGTCGATCGTTTATGTGCGACTTCTGTGATCTGTCCCTTGCCATGTCATGTGTCGCGACACTCTTCACACAAGTAAATAAAATAAAATTTAAATATATTTTATTATGTTTAAAAGAACTTTTTCGTTCGATATCGATATATCTGACAGTATTATTCATTACTAATTTACAATTTTGTCTTTCAGCAGAGTCCGAACAACCACAGCAACAACCCGAGACGTTTTCACAGCAACAACCCGTGACTACCCCTCAGCAACAACCCGTGGCTAAACCTCAACAACAACCAGTGGCCAACGGGCAGCAATCTCCAGCGTCCTACGGACAGCAATCACCAGTGTTTAACGGACCGCAATCACCAGTTTTTATCGGACAGCAATCACCAGTAGCCAACGGGCAGCAACCACCAGTGTCCAACGGGCAGCAACCACCAGTGGCCAACGGGCAGCAACCACCAGTGTCCTACGGACAGCAATCACCAGTGTTTAACGGACAGCAATCACCAGTTTTTATCGGACAGCAATCACCAGTGTCCAACGCGCAGCAATCACCAGTGGCCAACGCGCAGCAATCACCAATGCATCAAACCGTGGCTAACCCTCAGCAACAACTCACGAGTAACCTTCAGCAACAACTACTCATGACTTTTTTACAGCAGCTACAACCCGTGGCTACCCCTCAGCAACAACCCGTGGCTAATCCTCAGCAACAACCCGTTGTTAACCAACAGCAACCACCAGCGTCGAACACAAACCAGTCATTTGTGTTGAGCACAAACCAATCACCAGTTTTAAACATACAACAAGCACCAGTTTTAAACACACAACAATCACCAGTGGCCAACGGGCAGCAATCACCAGTGGCCAACGGGCAGCAACCACCAGCGTCCTACGGACAGCAATCACCAGTGTTTAACGGACAGCAATCACCAGTTTTTATCGGACAGCAATCACCAGTGTCCAACGGGGAGCAATCACCAACGCAACAACCCGTGGCTAACCCTCAGCAACAACCCGTGGCTAAACCTCAGCAACAACCCGTGGCTACCCCTCAGCAACAACACGTAGCTAAACCTCAGCAACAACCCGTGGCTACCCCTCAGCAACAACACGTAGCTAAACCTCAGCAACAACCCGTGGCTACCCCTCAGCAACAACACGTAGCTAAACCTCAGCAACAACCCGTGGCTAAACCTCAGCAACAAAGCGTAGCTAAACCTCAGCAACAACCCGTGGCTAAACCTCAACAACAACCCGTGGCTAAACCTCAACAACAACCAGCGGCTTACCCTCAGCAACGACCCGTGGCTAAACCTCAGCAACAACAGTTTTACCCACAGCGACAACCAGTGGCTTACCCACAGCAACAACCAGTAGCTAACCCTCAGCAACAACACGTGGTCAAGCCTCAGCAACAACCGGTGGCTAAGCCTCAGCAACAACCCGTGGCTAAACCTCAGCAACAACCCGTGGCTAAACCTCAGCAACAACTCGTGGCTAAACCTCAGCAACAACAGTTTTACCCACAGCGACAACCAGTGGCTTACCCACAGCAACAACCAGTAGCTAACCCTCAGCAACAACACGTGGTCAAGCCTCAGCAACAACCGGTGGCTAAGCCTCAGCAACAACCCGTGGCTAAGCCTCAGCAACAACAGTTTTACCCACAGCGACAACCAGTGGCTTACCCACAGCAACAACCAGCGGCTTACCCTCAGCAACAACCCGTGGCTAAACCTCAGCAACAACCCGTTGCTAAACCTCAGCAACAACAGTTTTACCCACAGCGACAACCAGTGGCTTACCCACAGCAACAACCAGTAGCTAACCCTCAGCAACAACACGTGGTCAAGCCTCAGCAACAACCGGTGGCTAAGCCTCAGCAACAACCCGTGGCTAAGCCTCAGCAACAACAGTTTTACCCACAGCGACAACCAGTGGCTTACCCACAGCAACAACCAGCGGCTTACCCTCAGCAACAACCCGTGGCTAAACCTCAGCAACAACCCGTTGCTAAACCTCAGCAACAACAGTTTTACCCACAGCGACAACCAGTGGCTTACCCACAGCAACAACCAGTAGCTAACCCTCAGCAACAACACGTGGTCAAGCCTCAGCAACAACCGGTGGCTAAGCCTCAGCAACAACCCGTGGCTAAGCCTCAGCAACAACCCGTGGCTAAGCCTCAGCAACAACAGTTTTACCCACAGCGACAACCAGTGGCTTACCCACAGCAACAACCAGTAGCTAACCCTCAGCAACAACACGTGGTCAAGCCTCAGCAACAACCGGTGGCTAAGCCTCAGCAACAACCCGTGGCTAAGCCTCAGCAACAACAGTTTTACCCACAGCAACAACCAGCGGCTTACCCTCAGCAACAACCAGTAGCTAACCCTCAGCAACAACACGTGGTCAAGCCTCAGCAACAACCGGTGGCTAAGCCTCAGCAACAACCCGTGGCTAAACCTCAGCAACAACCCGTTACTACCCCTCAGCAACAAACCGATGCCATCCCTTATCAACAACAGTTTTACCCAAAGCGACAACCAGTGGCTTACCCACAGCGACAACCAGTGGCTAACCCACAGCAACAACCCGTGGCTAAACCTCAGCAACAACCCGATGCTAACCCTCATCAACAACAGTTTTACCCACAGCGACAACCAGTGGCTAACCCACAGCAACAACCGGTGGCTAAGCCTCAGCAACAACCCGATGCTAACCCTCATCAACAACAGTTTTACCCACAGCGACAACCAGTGGCTTACTCACAGCAACAACAGTTTTACCCACAGCAACCAGTAGTTTACCCACAGCAACCAGTAGTTTACCCACAGCAACCAGTAGTTTACCCACAGGAACCAGTAGTTTACCCACAGCAACCAGTAGTTTACCCACAGGAACCAGTAGTTTACCAACAGCAACAACAGTTTTACCCACAGCAACAACCAGCAGCTTACCCACAGCAACAACCAGCAGCTTACCCACAGCAACAAAATTATTTTTTTTTGTGTTGCATCTAGGGTAAACAGCTGATTTGTAGTTGCCCGTGTTATTTTTTTAAATAATTAATGTTTATTTGCATATTATTTCCCTAAATACATCTCAACACTGAGGAAATATTAAATATATAGTGCTTGCTATTCAGTTTTACAATATTTTACGTATTACTTGTGAAATTAGTGAAGTTGATAAATTCACGGTTACCGGCGTTGAGGATTTGCTAAATTGTCATCTCGATATAAGGTAAAATATAGCATTATTTTAGCGAAATCGGCTATTTTGCGTCATAATACTTGTGTTTACAAGGAAACCAGTAAATATAGCTTAAGTATTAGGCCGTATAAGTTAATAATATTAATGAACATAACCTCTTCGAGTTTGTTGACACAACTCCTTTGTTTAAAACTACTTAACCTTTCTACTAATTTTCTTGACTAATTAGCTTCACATCTCTTAATTATTATTATAACTTCCTTCTTACTGTCTCTGTCTCCATTTCCAATATGATTCTCACACGTAAAGTCCATGCTCGCCAGGAGGAGTCAAAGCTTAACTTGGCTTTGAGCGAACTAAAGGCCTCAAGGGAGTTGTGTGAACAATTAATGAGGGAAAGAGATGACAATGAGAGGGAATTCTTAGACGTGTTAAACAGTAATAAGAAGCTTAAATGTGAAATGGCTCAGTTACATACTCAACACACTGAAGCCATTGAGGCCCGGGATAGACTCCAATTCGTTGTGGACGGATTCAGTCAATGCAGCAGTGAGTACGAACAAACATTACATGATAAAGCTCATTTGGAACAGCAGCTGCATGAGGCCAATAATCAAATTAGCCACCTTGAAACGATTAATCATAACATCACGGCCAGTCTGAATAACAGTCTCTTCAGCGAATTGGTGTCAGCCCGTGCTTCTCAATCACAACATATAGACTTGAATCCATTGACTATAGACTTAACTTGTGAAAGTGATTCATGTCATTCCTCAAGAACTCTTTGTTACAGTAATAAAAAACTAAAGAAGTATATTAAAATAAACAAATTCATAACAAAGACTAACAGATTGGTGAAAAGACAAAAGTTTTTCATAAAAAATGTAAAATTAAACAAAGAACGGTTCCGGCTTTTAAATCAACTAAATATTTATTCTAACAAATTAAATCAAAGGAATAGGAAATATGAAACTGACACACAGAACTTACAACTAGAAATAGATCATTTAACAGCAAAGTTGCACACAATGACCAATAAATATAGTGCATCAGAAAAACAAATGAGGGAATACATGTTGGCTATGGATGAGTTAGTGCGGTCACAGTCACAGGAAAACCCATGTGAAAAATGTGATTCTAGTAATGTGCTGCCTGCTTGTACTGTGCCAACGTGTGATACCACCTTGCCTCATGGTGCCAGTTTATTACTTCCTAGCCAATGTAATAATAACTCTAGCTGTAATAACAATAATGTTGTGATCTTCAGTGATGAGATTGGTAAAAACTTAGGTTCCTTATTGACAAGTAAATACCCTGGACAATCAATAATAAATCACTGTATGCCCGGCTGTACTTTTGGTAATATTTTGGAGAGAATTATTAATTATAATTTTAATCATGATGCTACCCTCATAATTATTTGTGCAAATAGAGGTAGTTTGAATAAAAATAATTTTCTTAAATATTCAATAATATAGGTTCACTTGTAGCACTTAAACTAAAGCAAATAATTTTGTTTACATTACCTTACAGCAATAGCTTGCCACAGGAAGAAAATAACCATAGATATAAATTAAATGTTGCAATGTGTAATTGCATAAATTATAATTTATGCAATTGCACAAATGTACATATTATTGACACCAACAATTATGTTGGTAAACATGTATGTTTGACGAAAGATAGGTACTATCTTTCCAGGTATTATTTAAGACAGATAGCTGTGTCGCTATCATATTTTATTAATATAACAGCCAAAAACTTGGCTAAACAGGTTGCTCCTATTGAGCAACATTCAAAGATTGACATAGCTCAAAATAATTCTATTGACATTCCCTATAATTTAAATTAAATTAAAAATTTAAAAAACCCCCGACATAAAAATTAATTTCCCTTTAAAAAGTAAAAAAATAATAAAAGAAACTTAATCTTAAATTACCTAAGAAGGTACTAATAATTCTAAAAAAAAATACGTCGCGTTGAGGGACCGCTCCTAATTATTTCTTACTTATCTACGATTTGTTCATAAGTATCACATGCTTGGTGTTAACATTAAAGTAAATTATTGGTGTTTAAGTACTTAACTATAACGCAGAAAATAGAAATATAGCGGCGCGGGCGGCGGTGTGCAGTCCGTATTCATGCAGTCCCCCAACGAGACGAATTTTTTTTTAGAATTATTAGTACCTTCTTAGGTAATTTAAGATTAAGTTTCTTTTATTATTTTTTTACTTTTTAAAGGGAAATTAATTTTTATGTCGGGGGTTTTTTAAATTTTTAATTTAATTTTTTATTTTATACTTTTAATTTCGATTCTTGTTAAGGTAAAGATTACATCTAAGGTCAAGCTCGTTCGCTTTTTTTTTGACTTATTAATTACTAGTTTTTGTTTCATTAAGTAGGCTAAAGATTACATTGGTGCAAGATTTTTTGTTTATAATAAAACGTTAAATTAAAAATTTTATATTTTTGTTATTAAATTTTTATTTTTTTTATTTTTTTATTTAATTTTTTATTTTTGTTAATACGAAAAAATAATATCTTTCAATATCTTCTTTCAGTGCGGTTTAATTTGAGACCCCATCCCAGTATATTTGCAGACCTTCGGCTAATCTCCCCACTTTCACCGCCCATAACTTTAAAACGGCTCAACCGATTTTCATCAAACATGTCTAAGAACACTCGCACATAAGTCCCCTTTCATACGAAAAAAACTAAATTGAAATCACTGCATCCGTTCGGGAGTTATGATGCCACAGACAGACAGACAGACACGTCAAACTTATAACACCCCTCTTTTTGCGTCGGGGGTTAAAAAAAAGACAAGAGAGTCCACCTCTTGCAAATATAACAGTAATGTTATCAATCTGGTTCACCAAAATATTCAAGGTTTTATGAGCAAGGAATTAGAAATAGAACTATTTTTAAATTGTAATAATGTTGATATTCTGTGCATTACTGAGCATTGGTTGAAATCTCATCAACTAATGTTCAACTTTGATAATCATCAGATTGGTAGCTCGTTCAGCAGGGAAAACGCTATACATGGTGGTTCACTAATTTTACTAAATAACAAACTTAAATTTAAAGAACGCAAGGATATAGTTAGTTACTCTGTTGAACGTACTGTTGAAATAGCCTGTGTGGAATTAGAGCGGTTTATTGTTTTAAGTGTATATAGACCACCTACTGGTTTGTATGACTGTTTTGAAACAGTATTAGATGAAGTGTTAAATAAACTCAGTAGTTCAAATAAATTCATCATTACTTGTGACGATTTTAATGTAAATTTGTTAGAAAATTCTAGTTTAAGTACAAAAATTGTAAGTTTATTTGCCTCATTTAACCTCACGAACCTGTTTCTGGAGCCCACTAGGATAACTCCTACTAGTGCCACTTGCCTAGATAATATTTATACTGATATTGTACCAACTAATAAACAAATTATATCATTGCTTGATTCAGATCATTGTGGACAATTAATTTCAATAACAAATAAAGTAAATAAAGTGTCGAAACCACATATTATTGTTAACCCAAAGACTGAAAGACGCATTGAAACTTTCAAATCTAAACTCACTGACAAAATACCTTCATTTATTTCTTATACTTTTGTTACATTTTTAAATATTAAATTAAAAAGAAAAAAATAAAACATTTAAAAATATAAAAAGCAGTAGCCAAAAAATACAAAATACCTTTATTATTAAGGAATAAAATTTCTAATAACTTGTGTGATGAATTTTTTAACATTTACCATACCGAGTTTAAGTCCACCTTCACACCTAAAACTATACCAGCTCATGGCAATGCGTCTTTCAACCAATGTGCAACTACTGGCATCTATAAGAGTAGGAAACGCCTATATGAGCTTTATAGCGAGAGGACATATATTAATACAACTGAATTTAGTGAATATGTAAAGAAATATTCTAAATTATTTAAAAAAGTTTGCTCAATTGCAAAATCGTTATACTTGAGCTCTAAAATATAAAACAGTGACAATGTAATTAAAGCGACCTGGAGTATTATTAACAGTGAAACAGGGAGGTCTAAAGAGAAGAGTAGTGAATTTAGTCTTATAATTGATAATAATGTAATTAAATCGGATGCAGAAGTCGCAGCTGCATTTGAAAACTTCTTTTCGGACGTTCCTGTGTCCACTACTAAGTCTTTGAACTCATCTCCCACAGTTGCAGAATCTTTACTAAAAGAAAATGTTGCAGCTTGCAATTTAGGCTTCTCTTTCGAACACATAGATTATACAGATATTGTCAAAACGTTCCATACCTTGAACAAGAAAAAGACTGCAGATCTGTGGGGTAATTCTGTGTACATTACCGGCTCTGTAATAGATATTGTAGCACCCGTATTAGCTCTAATCTTTAATAACTGTGTCGATCGTGGTGTGTTTCCTGATCTTATGACGAATAGTAAAATAACTCCGTTATTTAAATCGGGTAGTACTTCTGACCCCACTAACTTTAGACCTATTTCAGTACTACCTACATTCAGTAAAATTTTTGAAAAAAATATACTACATCAGTTGCAAAGATTCTTTAATAGAAATAAATTATTACATGGAAATCAATTTGGTTTTACAAGGGGTCGTTCAACAACTGATGCCGGTGTTGAACTTCTTAATCACATTTATGATGCATGGCAGGACTCGGCCGACGCATTGGGTATTTTTTGTGACTTATCCAAGGCGTTCGATTGTGTCCCTCATGAAACACTGATCAGGAAGCTATCCCATTATGGAATACGGGGCAGCTCTCTGAATCTTCTTAACTCATACTTGAGTGATAGGATTCAGAGAGTCGACATTAACGGAAAAGTTTCCTCCGGGTCTATTGTTAGGATGGGTGTTCCGCAGGGGTCAATTCTCGGCCCGTTTCTCTTTCTTATCTATATTAATGATTTACCTTACCTTGTGAAGGATGACCATGGGATAGTACTGTTTGCTGATGATACATCTTTATTGTTTAAACTCAAACGCGGACAATTAGTCAGTGATCATGTAAATAGTGCTCTCTCAAAAATAGTACGCTGGTTTGGTGCCAATAATTTGTTACTTAATGAATCAAAAACTAAATACCCCTCTTCCCAATCCCCGATTCCCCAACAACCCTTAAATTCCTAACCCCCAATAGGTCGGCAACGCACTTGTAACGCCTCTGGTGATTCAAGTGTCCATCGACGGCAGCGATAGCTTACCATCAGGCAATCCGTCTGCTCGTTTACCGGCTTATATCATAAATCAATGGAAGTACAAAACTTTTTAGAGTATTTCGCCAAAGAACTTTGCAAGTAGTGTAAAGGAGGCATTTTTTAATGATAAATGATATTTACTTCTGTAAGTAGGTTATAAAATAACAGTTTTACACGTCAATATTTCAAATAGCATTAAAATGTAAACAAATTTAAAATATCTGATCGATCTGTCTTAAGGAAAGAGGAAAAACTCTAATTATTTATTTTTCAAAGACTGTCTCGTTGGTCGAGTGGTCGCAAATGCAACTACCGGACAAAGAGTCTCGGGTTCGATTCCCGGGTCGGGCAAAGTATTACTTGGCATTTTTTACCTTTTCGAAAATTTCTCAGTAGTAGTACGGAGTCTGAAATTGTGCCCAGCATATGGCAATAAGGTCATCCCCTATTACATGGGACTTATAACACAAATGGTGAAAAGTGGGTGTACATTTTACAGTGGCATTACGTGCCATAATATGCACCTCTGCCTACCCCTTCGGGGGTAAAAGGCGTGACGTTATTGATGATGATAAATTGAACCCAAACATTGGAAAACAGTATGTATATTTATGTTGTGTGTGCCGATATTTTAAAATGGAAGGATTTATTAATAACAATATCCTTAATATTTGATGATGGTATAATCAGCGCGTCAGTGGCGAGTGGTGGGGAAATAAAAGCGCACCCAAAGCTCTTCAGAGCACAGTCGACTCCGAGATCTAGAGAGCCAACATGTTCCTGAGCAAAGCGTCCGTCGTTTTGCTCGTCGCTTTCTTGGGGACCTCTTGTAAGTAAACATTTTATATTTGATGACAATTTATTTTATAAATGACGTGAAATAACGCCTGCGTTGTGTGAGTGAGATTGCCAGAGGCCCAATTACCCCCTTCCCAATTTTCCCAATCCCCGATTCAACAACAACCCTTAAATTCCTAATCCCCAAAAGGCCGGCAACGCACTCGTAACGCTTCTGGCATTTCAAGTGTCCATGGGCGGCGGCGATTGCTTACCATCAAGTCATCCGTCTGCTCGTTTACCGGCTTATATCATAAAAATGTTAGTATTATATTACCTTTGATCACCATCATCAACACAGCTGTCATAGACATCTATAATCTAAACCGTCGCGAATCTCTCAGGGAAAAGTTTAAGGAGATCTATATTATGACCGTTCCATGTCAATTTATTTATGAAAATACTAACTACTTAAGCATGGTTTCACCCGCTATGCTCGGCTCCTATTGAATGTGGCGTGATGTTTTATAGCCTATATAGCAGGGGTGGCCAACTTATATGTACTCGCGATCGACTTTTTTTCTAAAAGTTCCTTTCAATCGACTTTTTTTCTAAAAGTTCCCCGCGATCGATCTTTTATACAAAATATTTATGTGTACACAGACTTTAGTACCAAAAAATTTTAAGCCTTTTTCTTTTTTCTGGTCCGTGATTGGTCAAAAATGCTCTCGGGATCGACCGGTCGATCGCGATCGACCTGTGGCCACCCCTGCTATATAGGCTTCCCCGATATATGCACTATTCAACACAAAAATAATTATTCAAATCGGACCAGTAGTCTAAGTGATTAGCGCGTTCAAACAAACAAACTCTTCAGCTTTATATATTAGTGTATAGATTATGTATTTATTTTAATCCAACATAAATTACATTTACTTTATATATACAACTAAAAAATAACTAAAAAAAGCGTGTTAAAAAGGAATAAAAACTAATTTAAAACTAAAATAAAGAAAAAATTAAATAAATGATTATGTGTTAGAAAAAATCTGAACTTGTTTGGTAAAATGTCTGACAGACACAATTATCAAACTAGACATAAGAATAGACTGAACCAGCCATTTTTAAATTGACAAAATAAATCGTGGAATTCTGTGTTAAATGTTATAACAAAAAAGTATGAGGAAATAAGACACCTAAATGATACGAAACTTGCCTAAATATGTTTTGGTTAAAATTAAAAACATTTTTTGTTTATCGGTGCCTCACACTAGGATTTTCTCCTGTGTCGTGAGTGCGTTTACAAACATACAAGTTCGCATACACATGACACCCAGACTCGAAACAACAATTTGTGGATCACACAAAAAGTTGCTCCGTGCGGGAATCGGACCCGCTACACGTTGCGCGGCAGCCAGTTGCCCAGCCACCGCAACAACCGTGCAGTCTGAACATGCAATTATGACAGACTAAATTAAAATTAACTACATTAATATTAATAAATCCTTTATCTAAATCCTAATTTTTATAGAATAAGTTATGAGGTAAACCAAACGATATAATATATTATATAAGTATATAACACATTAATATACACGGTGTAACAAAAAGGGGATATACCGTACATACATATCAAGTGCACGGTTTCTAGATAACATAACAAACGATACGGGAAGGGATTTTTAAACTCATGTTTTCATGGAACGAAGTTATGAATTTTTTTAATACATTAAATTCCAGAAACCGAACATCAAAATTAGGTAGGATACAGGTAGGTACTAGGTGATCAGATTTACAGAAGAAATGTTTTGTAATTAGCAAATGACCCCTGTAGTGTTGTGACACGTTTGTATGATTTATAAAATCAAGAACCATGCTACACCAAGTATTTGGTGTGATTTGGTGCCAATTTTTTTTTACGAATTTTAAGCTGAAACTTTGTGTAGAGATTCTATTCAACCTGTATTCTTCAGTGCTTCTTGATGTATATGGGTATTTTGTTACACGCTGTATATATAACATAAAATATATATGTAGCTATATATTAGAAACAGGTAAACAAGCAGAGAGTTGTTAAATTTCATTTTGTTTATTTTTGCATTTTGTGCTATTTTGTGATTTATTTTTAATTAAAAGCACTAATTGGACTTAGGTGTAAAAATTTTCCTTAAAATCGTAAATCGAATTTTAATTTGGTTTAACTAATTGTTAATATTTATTGTAATAAAATTATATATTCGTATAATTATATAATCGTAACAGTTTGGCGGGTTGTTTTTTTAAGGGAGGAAAATCATCCAATGACATTTGAGGTTTCAAAAGTGCCTTATTTAGGATTAATTGAAATAAATGCTTTGACTTTGAGTTTGACTTTCTCTCGCCTTGAGCGAGGCGAGAGGTAGTGTCAGACTCTTACTGACTAAACACCACCCCGTTCCTACTCCTGCTTTCGAACCGGAGCCCCGGTAAACCCGCTAGGTAGTCCGCAGCTCTGGATCAGGCATCAGCCCTACTGGGCCCCATCTGTGGTGGTTAGATGGCTCTTTGAGGCGCGCGCGGAACGCGACGCGCCGCACGCACGGGTCTGGTTCTGGTCAGGCGGCGAGCTACCCTTGCTCGCCATCCGCAGGCCCGCACTTACGGTGGCCGGAGATCGTAGTGCGATCCCCGACGCCCGGAGTGTCTTCTGCGGGCGGCTAGGATGTGAGGAGGTTCGTTCCCTCACGCGCCCCGCCTCCTCCTTAGCTAGCATGACTGCTTCGCAGAAGGAAGAGACGGCAACCCAGTCCCCCTCGCTCCGCACCATGGCCTGAACCAATCACAACTGATACTGCCGTAATGTTGGGAATTCAGTTATACGGCCATTAATCAGCATCTTTATTTTGTTATTATAATAATTTATGTACATTTAAAAAAAAATACAAAAACTATCATAGCTGAGCTGACTCCTTTTCTACCAGTGCTAAGCTATGTGTACCAATGAATATGATTGGTGGAAGCCAAACGCATAGTGGAAAAGCAGCCTTAGTCTACTCTTACGACGCTCGCGCCGTTGCGAAGATGATGACAGATATATTCTAGTTCACTGATCATTTTTCCTGACATTAAAATCGTCATTTCTTCCGCAGTGTTGGGAGACGGATCTGTTTCAGCGAGTCCAACTCCACAAGAAGCAGCCCCGACACCACAGGACCCGCTGAATACTGGAACTGTTAATGGAAACCCGAATCCAGCGCCTCCAAACGGTAAATAAGTTTTGATAAAAATTCGATCGTGGCTGGCGGGCTTTCTGCCCAACTGCTGTTCGTTGGGATTGTCTATCCATGTTTATTCGCATGTAAACTTCACATATACAGACGATGTAGGATATAATATATGACGTCATTTATTGATTAATTCGTCGATTGTTTATGTGCGGCTTCTGTCATCTGTCCCTTGACATGTCATGTGTCGCAACACTCTCCAAACAAGTAAATAAAACTAAATTAAAATATAATTATTTAGATTTAATTATACTGCCTCGTTGGCCGAGTGGTTGCAAGTGCAACTGCCGGGCAAGGGGTCTCGGGTTCGATTCCCGGGTCGGGCGAAATTATATATTACTGGGCTTTTTTCGATTTTTCGAAAATTTCTCTGTAGAGTAGCACGGAGTCTGGAATTGTGTCCAGGATATGGCAAAGGGCTCTCAGCATAAAAGAAAAAGTGGTGGGAAAAAGTTGTGAAAAGTGGGTGTACACAGCGGCATTACGTGCCATAATGTGCACCTCTGCCTACCCCTACGGGGATTAAAGGCGTGACGATATGTATGTATTTAATTATGTTTAAAAGTTTTTTCTCGTTAGATATCGATATATCTGACAGTATTATTCATTACTAATTTACAATTTTGTCTTTCAGCAGAGTCCGAACAACCACAGCAACCACCAGTGGCTACCCCTCAGCAACAACCCGTGACTACCCCTCAGCAACAACCCGTGGCTACCCCTCAGCAACAACCCGTGGCTACCCCTCAGCAACAACCCGTGGCTACCCCTCAGCAACAACCCGTGGCTACCCCTCAGGAACAAGCCGTGACTACCCCTCAGCAACAACCCGTGGCTACCCCTCAGCAACAACTCGTGGCTACCCCTCAGCAACAACCCGTGGCTACCCCTCAGCAACAACCCGTGGCTACCCCTCAGGAACAAGCCGTGACTACCCCTCAGGAACAAGCCGTGACTACCCCTCAGCAACAACCCGTGGCTACCCCTCAGCAACAACCCGTGGCTACCCCTCAGCAACAACCCGTGGCTACCCCTCAGCAACAACCCGTGGCTACCCCTCAGGAACAAGCCGTGACTACCCCTCAGGAACAAGCCGTGACTACCCCTCAGCAACCACCAGTGTTGAACACAAACCAATCACCAGTGTTTAACGGAACACAATCACCAGTGTCCTACGGACAGCAATCACCAGTGTATAATGGACAGCAATCACCAGTTTTTATCGGACAGCAATCACCAGTGACCAACGGGCAGCAATCAGAAGTGTCTAATGGGCAGCCATCACCAATGCAACAACCCGTGGCTAACTCTCAGCAACAACCCGTGATTTTTTTACTGCAACAACCCGTGGCTACCCCTCAGCAACAACCCGTGGCTAACCAACAGCAACCGTCAGTAATTTACGTACAGCAACCATCAGCGTCGAACACAAACCAATCACTTGTGTTGAGCACAAACCAATCACCAGTATTAAACACACAACTAGCACCAGTTTTAAACACGCAACAATCACCAGTGCCTAACGGGCAGCAACCAGCAGTGTTTAGTGGGCAGCAATCACCAGTGTCCTACGGAGATCAATCACCAGTGTTTAACGGGCAGCAATCACCAGTGTTTATTGGGCAGCAATCACCAATGCAACAACCCGTTACCAACCCTCAGCAACAACCCGTGGCTACCCCTCAGCAACAAACCGTGGCTACCCCTCAGCAACAACCCGTGGCTAACCAACAGCAACCGTCAGTAATTTACGTACAGCAACCACCAGCGTCGAACACAAACCAATCACTTGTGTTGAGCACAAACCAATCACCAGTTTTAAACACACAACTAGCACCAGTTTCAAACACACAGCAATCGCCAGTGCTTAACGGGCAGCAACCAGCAGTGTTTAACGGAACGCAATCACCAGTGTCCTACGGTAATGAATCACCAGTGTATAATGGACAGCAATCACCAGTGTTTATTCTACAGCAATCACCAATGCAACAACCCGTGACCAACCCTCAGCAACAAACCGAGGCTACCCCTCAGCAACAACCCGTGGCTACCCCTCAGCAACAACCCGTGGCTACCCCTCAGCAACAAACCGTAGCTACCCCTCAGCAACAACCTGTGACTTTTTCACAGCAACAACCCGTGGCTACCCCTCGGCAACAACCCGTAGCTACCCCTCAGCAACAACCTGTGACTTTTTCACAGCAACAACCCGTGGCTACCCCTCAGCAACAACCCGTGGCTACCCCTCAGCAACAACCCGTGGCTACCCCTCAGCAACAACCCGTAGCTACCCCTCAGGAACAAGCCGTGATTACCCCTCGGCAACAACCCGTGACTTTTTCACAGCAACAACCGGTGGCTACCCCTCAGCAACAACCCGTGGCTACCCCTCCGCAACAAACCGTGGCTACCCCTCCGCAACAACCCGTGGTTAACCCTCAGGAACAAGCCGTGGCTACCCCTCAGCAACCACCAGTGTTGAATACAAACCAATCACCAGTGTTTAACGGAACACAATCACCAGTTTCCTACGGACAGCAATCACCAGTGTATAATGGACAGCAATCACCAGTTTTTATCGGACAGCAATCACCAGTGGCCAACGGGCAGCAACCACCAGTGGCCAACGGGCAGCAATCAGCAGTGTTTAGTGGGCAGCAATCACCAGTGTCCCACGGAAATCAATCACCGGTGTTTAACGGACAACAATCACCAGTGTATATTGGGCAGCAATCACCAATGCAACAACCCGTGACCAACCCTCAGCAACAACCCGTGGCTACCCCTCAGCAACAACCCGTCGCTACCCCTCAGCAACAAACCGTGGCTAACCCTCAGCAACAACCCGTGGCTACCCCTCAGCAACAACCCGTGGCTACCCCTCAGCAACAAACCGTGGCCACCCCTCAGCAACAACCCGTGACTACCCCTCAGCAACAACCCGTGGCTACCCCTCAGCAACAATCCGTGGCTACCCCTCAGCAACAACCCGTGGCTACCCCTCAGCAACAACTCGTGGCTACCCCTCAGCAACAACCCGTGGCTACCCCTCAGCAACAAACCGTGGCTACCCCTCAGCAACAACCCGTGACTGCCCCTCAGCAACAACCCGTGGCTACCCCTCAGCAACAACCCGTGGCTACCCCTCAGCAACAATCCGTGGCTACCCCTCAGCAACAACCCGTGACTGCCCCTCAGCAACAACCCGTGGCTACCCCTCAGCAACAACCAGCGACTTACCCACAGCAACAACAGTTTTACCCACAACAACAACAACAATTTTACCCACAGCAACAGCCAGCTGCTTACCCACAGCAACAACAATTTTACCCACAGCAACAACCAGTAGTTTACCCACAGCAACAACCAGTAGTTTACCCACAGCAACCAGTAGTTTACCAACAGCAACCAGTAGTTTACCCACAGCCACCACAAGTGGTTTACGTCCAGCCAGCCTACCAGAGTACCACGACGCCCAAACCTCCTTTTCTAATGGTGTGGGATGGGATCCGCGATTGGAAACAAAATGCCTTCCAAGCGGTTGTGGGGCAAAACCCTCTATTAGGTTAACATTTTTTTTAATTGAAGAGTAAAAATAATACTCATTAAAATGTTTAATTCCCAACAGTCTGTTTTAATTTGTGTCCTTAGTATAACGTAGTTTTCTAATTTTAGTTTTAATGTCCGTCTGGTAGATTAATTTAAAACATTAGAGTGCTTTTCCACCAGAGAAGTTAGGTTAGGTTAGGCCTGATTCCACAGCAACTCTTAAATTCCTAACCCTCAAAAGGACTTATAAGGCTGTTATGGTTTTCCACCATTAAAATGGCAATTGGACGGAGTGACGACGGTCTACCCCGGTCAGGATGGCATCAGTCATGTCGCAAACATCAGGACGGGATGTGGAGTGGTTCGTTGTCTTTTCAGCAAAATATGTCCGTTAGATACCTCAAGAGGACAATTCTGGTTGAGACACAGGCTCTCAACGCCTGGGGGTATGTTTTGGATAATAGGTTACTTTACTGCCGCACTCAGAGTCATTTAATGGTTACATAACCCAGTCCTTAGCAATTGTTTTCCATACAAAATCGTTAATCGTCGTTTTCATTTCTTCTCCTCTAATAATATCGTCTGATTTATTTCGTTGCGGGTTCCAAGACATTCATTCATGTCCCTGGGACGCGCCAGACTTCAGTGTTCCGGTGTTTTCATGGTTGTATCTACTGTAGATCCTGGCTTACAGGAGTTGCAGCGGTATGGGAGGTTGTGGCGGGCTTGTCCCAAAAAAAATACATAATCGATACTAAGGAATAGCTTAAGCAATCATTAAATGTCTCTGAGTGCGGCAGTTTGTTATTAAGATTAGCTACTAAGAAATATTGGTTAACATAGCGCCTACAACCTTTCCAATAGCAATGTCGGAGACACGCAACATAGCCTCAGTGTAACTTTAGTTTTTATGAATCTTAATTTTAAGCATATAACGCCTAATTTATAGTTTACTCTTCACCTTTGTAATTTGCACGGAATACAAGCTCTAGTCGCAACTGGAAGATTTACATTTAAAACAAACCTCTAAGTCAAAGTCAAAGCATTTATTTCAATTAATCCTAAATTAGGCACTTTAGAAACGTCAAATTGTCCGTCAGTCTTTCCGTCAGTGAAGCTAGGCGCTTTTTCCAAAGTGTTGCTTTGAATGGAGAAGAACGAACAAGAAACTCCATCGTTTTTTTAAAAAAAAATATTTTTACAATATCTCTGATACATAATTTGATCATTTACCTATCTATACTAATATTATAAAGCTGAAGAGTTTGTTTGTTTGATTGTTTGTTTGTTTGTTTGAACGCGCTAATCTCCGAAACTACTGGTCCGATTTGAATAATTCTTTTTTTTTGGATATTTATCGCATTTATCGAGAAAGGCTATAAATCATTACGCTACGATCAATAGGAACCGAGCAGAGCGGGTGAAACCGCGCGGAAGTAGCTAGTTGTATATATATATGTAGGAACAATGTAACGACAATACAGCGTCAAACCTAATAAAGGAACAATAGTTTTACCCGCAGCAACTAGCGGCATATCCATTCCGGCAATTTTCTTAAACAGTAGTCGTTACTCAAATAGTCGTTAATGAAATACCGAAAAAATAATGCCGCAAATAACTAAAGCCAACCCGTTAATTTGTTCTGCTTTTAGAAATAATGCAATAATAAATAAATAAATTCTTTATTTTCTCAAGCTTTTACAATTTAACATTAAATTTATAAAGTTCTACAGCTATGAGACTGGTGTCTGTTAAAGGTTGAACCTGTGTTACAGATCACCAGGCCCGGGTGACCCCCGGAGACGTTAAACTGCGTATTATAACATCACATATCGCGGTATAAGAACCAGATGAACGTATCTACAAAAAATAAAAAAACACTTTTTTTCCATAAAACGGTTCACAATATAGTCCTTTATGAATTGCCAAAACGACGTAACTGTAAAGTCAATATTTATCAAATTCCAAAAAAACGAAATAGCTTCAGAATCATTTTCAATGGAACCAGAAAAACGTATTATGAATACCGTTTAAATAGCTCTAATTATCTTCCTACTTCTTTAGAGCTATAGGAACGTATTTATAAAAACGACATTTAATTCTTAGACTATAGTTTGTTTTTGTTAGATAAATAATACAAGTTAATGGCCAAAACGATGTATTACTATTTACGTTTTTGTGGCAGTACTTGATTACAACATACGTTTAAAAATAATTAAGGGCCACACTAACGTATGTCAACCGAATTTAAAAAATATATATATTGCGTCTATGTAAGTATATATACATAAATAATTTCTAATTTTTTCGAAGCTCTACGATTATGGCAATACATATAAAAAATATTTTTTTTCCATACTAGTTTTTTATTTGTATTAAAAAGCTGGTAAAGTTTAAAGAGCCAAATTTTCACAGTATTTTTGCTGTCCTGGAAAATTGAGAAAATGTAGATACGTTTATCTGACTTTTACACCGCGATATAGTATTAAATATTAAATTACAAAAAAAAAACAATACAAAAAACAAACAATATTCTGGACAACTTACAACAAATTCAGCTTAAGTTAAACCTAGAAATAGCAAATAAAGTAAACTAAAAATAAAACATGGACAAACATTTTGAGTGAGTGAGTGATAAATAAAAATATAAAATAAAATGAGATTAGTGTAAACTATATGATTGTAATATTGTAATGTGAGCGAGTGTGTGTGTATATGTGAGTGAGTGATTGTGTATCTATGTGAGTTAATATCATTAATTAAATCTTATGAAAGAGGTTTCAGAATGCGCTCAGTCGTCTCATAGTCCAGCTTATTTAGCCATGCGCTGACCTTTTTTTTCAGTTTAGTTTTGGTGAGTGAGTGAATAATTAGTTCATTATTTATTTTATTATACAAGGTGTAGCAAATAGGGGGTATACATATCAAGTGCACGGTTTCTAGACAACATAGCAAACGATACGGAAAGGGTTTTTAAACTCATGTTTTCATGGAACGAAGTTAATAATTTTTTCAATACATTAAATTCTAGACTTCACTTCACTTCTTGGCCGGTCGCTTCTGGAAGAAGCGACCGGCCAAGAAGTGGACATGGATAAGCCCTGATGGTTTTACCAAAAATGAGATCGACTTCATCATGGCGACCGAAAGACGTATATTCAGTGATGTCTCTGTGATAGCGAAGGTGAAAACCGGTAGCGATCACCGTATTGTCAGAGGCACACTGAACATCAATGTAAAACTAGAGCGGTCACGCCTGGTGAAGTCCACGCTCCGCCCTGGACGTGCCCAGATCCAAAACCCCGAGCAGTTCCAACTCCAACTGCAAAATCGCTTCCAGTGTCTAGCTGATTGTGGAAACGTGGACGAGATAAATAATGGGTTGGTGGAAACTGTCCGAGCAGTGGGGTCAGACTTCTTCAAGACCCCCGCCGAAACAGGCCCCAAAAGCTCTCCGACGGAACCTTAAAACTTCTTAAGGATCGTAGCGAGATGAGGCTGCAGTCTTCAGACGATATATCTGAATACGGCAAGCTCAATAGACGAATCTCGAAATACATGCGACGTGACCTGCGGGCCTATAACGCCGCAAGAGTCAGAGACTTAATTGACCGAAACAAGGGCTCAAAAGTCTTCGCAAAGAATTCGTCTGTTGGGCAAAGCCAAATGACGAGGCTGAAGACCGAGGATGGCAGCGTCATCTCGTCGAAGTCCGAGATCCTCGGAGAGCTCGAGAGGTTTTACGGACAGTTATACACCTCAACACGGCAACCCATCGTCGATACAGCTCGGGACCCAAGAGCTAAACTGACGCGGCACTACACTGAGGATATCCCAGACATCAGCCTGTACGAGATTAGGATGGCTCTCAAACAGCTTAAAAACAACAAGGCGCCGGGCGATGACGGAATCACGTCGGAACTTCTGCGAGCGGGTGGAAAACCGATACTTTTAGTCCTCCAGAAGCTATTCAATTCCGTCATACTCGAGGGAACCACGCCGGCAGCATGGCAACGGAGTGTGGTGGTTCTGTTCTTTAAAAAAGGCGACAACTGTCTGCTAAAGAACTACAGACCTATCTCACTTCTGAGCCATGTGTATAAGCTGTTTTCGAGGGTCATCACGAACCGTCTCGAACGCAGGCTTGATGACTTCCAGCCTCCCGAACAAGCCGGATTCCGAAAAGGTTTCAGTACCATAGACCACATTCATACGCTGCGGCAGGTTATACAGAAGACCGAGGAGTATAACTTGCCACTATGCTTGGCGTTTGTGGACTATGAGAAAGCCTTCGATTCAATCGAAACCTGGGCGGTGCTGCAGTCTCTCCAGCGGTGCCACATCGACTATAGATACATCGAGGTTTTGAAGTGTTTGTATAACAACGCCACCATGCGCATCCGACTCCAGGAAGAGACTACGAGGCCAATCCAGTTGCGGAAGGGCGTGAGACAGGGAGACGTTATATCTCCGAAACTGTTCACGAACGCACTGGAGGACGTTTTTAAGCTCTTGGACTGGAGCGGACGCGGCATCAACATTAATGGCGAATACATCACTCATCTCCGTTTCGCCGATGACATAGTCGTAATGGCAGAGTCGCTGGAAGAGCTGAATACCATGCTCAGCGACCTCAATACCGTTTCCCAACAGGTGGGCCTTAAAATGAACATGGACAAGACGAAAATCATATCAAATGTCCATGTTGCACCTATACCGGTTGTCGTTGGGAACGATATACTCGAAGTTGTAGACCACTACACATACCTGGGTCAGATCATCCAGCTAGGTAGGTCCAACTTCGAGAAAGAGGTCGCCCGAAGAATCCAACTCGGATGGGCAGCATATGGAAAGTTGCATGAAGTCTTCTCGTCAAAAATCCCGCAGTGTCTGAAGACCAGGATGTACAACCAGTGTGTGTTGCCAGTGATGACGTACGGTACCGAGACATGGTCCCTAACTGCTGGCCTTTTAGAAAGGCTCAGAGTCGCCCAGCGCGCGATGGAGAGAGCTATGCTCGGAGTATCTTTGCGCGACAAAATCCGAAATATGGAAATTCGCCAAAGAACAAGAGTTACAGACATAGCTCTCAAAATATGCAGGCTGAAGTGGCAATGGGCAGGCCACGTCGCTCGGAGGACTGATGGCCGCTGGGCCAGGAAGGTGACTGAGTGGCGACCGCGGACCGGAAGACGCAGCGTGGGCAGACCTCCCACTAGGTGGACCGACGACATCGTCAGAGTGGCGGGGAGCCAGTGGATGCAGGTGGCGGCTTGTCGTTCTACGTGGAGGACCAAGGGGGAGGCCTTTGTTCAGCAGTGGACGTCTCTCGGCTGATGATGATGATGATGATGAAATTCTAGAAACCGAACATCAAAATTAGGTAGATACAGGTACTAGGCGATCAGATTTACAGAAGAAATGTTTCGTAATAATATTAGTGAGTGACCCCTGTAGTGTTGTGATACGTTTGTATGATTTAAAATCAAGAACCATGCGAAACCAAGTATTTGGTACCAATTTTTTTTAAAGGTATTTTGAGCTGAAACTTGGTGTAGAGAAACTATTCAACCTGTATTCTTCAGTGCTTCTTGATGTACATGGGTATTTTGTTACACGCTGTATAGAGAGAGCGCCATGCTTCAGCACGAATGGGCCGGCTCGACCGGAGTAATACCACGGCCTCACAGAAAACTGACGTGAAACAACGCTTGCGTTGTGTTTCGTTGTGTGAGTGAGGTTACCGGAGGCCCAATTCCCCCCTTCCCAATCTTCCCCATCCCTATTCCCGAACAACAACCCTTAAATTCCTAACTCCCAAAAAGCCGGTAACGCACTTGTAAAGCCTCTAATGTTTCAAGTGTCCATGGGCGGCGGCGATTACTTACCATCAGGTAATACGTCTGCTCGATTACCGGCATGTCCCATAAAAAAAAAAAAAAAAAAAATAGCAACAACAATCTTTCCTCCATGACTACGTTCAGTCAAGCTGTGTTACCTCTACTAAAGTTGGAGTATAACTGCACATGACCACGTCGCAACAACAGCGACAACGCAACCACATCGACATTTTGTCGGTACCACAACGCAACTGCAAAAAGCCGCTGCGGCACTATTCACACGTAACCACAGCTTGGCCACATTATGTCGCTGCGACGTGGGTACGTGTGAATTGACCCTTACTGGTTAATATGCGCTGAGATTATTTTGCTACGAAATATGAAAAAATTGCTGTGCAGTTAGTATTTCTGACATGTATAAAGTATTTTTGTACAAAAATAAATTTAACTGTATTGCATTATGAGGAAAAAAGTAATGTCATATTGATGTATAATTTCGAATTATCTGCAGTTTGAGTTTTGCTAAACATTTACTTAGTTTATTTGTAGTGAAGCACTCATCACACATCAAAATGATGTAGAAAACAATAAAAATGATGAGTATGTATTGATAGACGATTCTTTTATTTGATATGCAATTTATAATATCCCAAAGATTTTTAGCAATATTTTCCTCAAAATCTATACATATAATTAATCTGTAGAAGGGTCAATTCTGTACATTGAAAATATTGAAAAAATAAATAAATAGTTACTGGATCGATACCAAACCCAAATATGTGATTAAAAATGTTTTTCTCAGTCTGTCTGTCTGTATGTCCAGGCATCGCGTGAAAACTAACGGTTAGATTTCGATGAAACTTAGTATAATTATACCTTATTATCCTGGGCCTAAAATGGGATATTTTTTATCCTGGAAAAATACGTAGAAAAAATATTCTTAATTTTTCAGTTTTATACTACAGAACGCGAGCTCAACAGCAGTAGCTCAATAGAGGAATCTCCTTAATTATTATGGGCCTCGCCGTATTTGGGTCCATTAGATATTAATTATAAGATGTCATTGTCAGAGTTACTCAAAATGGGAAAATAAAACATCCACGCGAAGACCGACATCCGCGCGGACGGAGTCGCGGGCGGAAGCTAGTGATAAATATAAATGTTTTTGAACTTAGTTAACTCTTATAAACAATTAGAACGTAAGTGTTTACTCCGATTTGGTTCCACAAAAAATGAGAGGATTATTTGAACAAATAATAAGAGATCCCACAAAAACATTTCATGTTAAATGTTGCCAAGACGAGACCATATAGCTCGCACTGTCAAAAAGTAATCAGATCCCGTGTAGAGCCAAGTTTCTAACCCTACATGCCCAGACCTAAATCGATAAGCCCTAATTTCACACTCAAGTTACGGGGAAATTCTACAGCCATAGCTCGTACTGCGTGGTTCGTAGCGCGTAGCAGAGTTTTTACGCTATAATCTCGTAGGCGTGCAAACCTTGGACGTAACTGGCGAGTCGGCCGCACGGAAAGAGTTGCCACGGTTTGCACGCCTACGAGATTATAGCGTAAAAACTCTGCTACGCGCTACGAACTACGCAGTACGAGCTATGGCTGTAGAATTTCCACGTAACTTGAGTGTGAAATTAGGGCTTATCGATTTAGGTCTGGGCATGTAGGGTTAGAAACTTGGCTCTACACGGGATCTGATTACTTTTTGACAGTGCGAGCTATATGGTTTCGTCTTGGCAACATTTAACATGAAATGTTTTTGTGGGATTTCATTTCTTTTTGTAGGTTGCTTATGATAGAAAGATAAAATGAGCGACAAATACAAGTATTTTTTTGTCGCTCATTTTTTCTTTCTTTTTTTGGGGTATATCGTAATTTTCTACCTACTATACAATATTCAAACCGTACGTAATCCTAAACTACTTAAGTTAAACCTATTAACAATGAAAATTAAACAATGACCTACGTATCAAATTATTCTCACTAAGTCGTACCTACATAAACAACTATAAACATTTAACTTTACCTACTAACCTATACTACTTAATTGCAAATACCTACTTATTCAATCTTTGAATTTCTTAATTAAATTTGTGAGAAAATTGCAAACGTAATGCTAATACTTTTTATCAATGAAAATTAAAACACTAGTACCTAACTAAACCTTCACCTACTAAACTACTAACAATTAAATATTAGGCAAATGGTTTTTTTCTCCGCGATAGCAAACTTTTAAATCACCGAAATATTTCGAAAATTTTTCATTCAACGAGACAACCGTCAACGACGTCTGCTCTCGCGCGTCTGCCCGCGTTCGGGTGCCGCGCTCGCTGACGGGCCGATTAATTATTTTTAGCTACTGCGCGGGGGTACGAGGGGGCAGGCGGCGGGCGTTGGCGCATACTATACTTACGATGCCTATGTTCAAAAGTATAGGTTGATTAATAAACACTTACCGAAGTGAAGTGTAGTAATATTATTCATATCTAAGTACTTATGGGTAGGATAATGTTTTGATTTGATGAAAAGTTTGTGTTCTATGTACTTGTGTATAATTTTCAGATCTCAAGCAGGAAATAGGGAATTAAGTTTCCCTATTTCAGATTTTTACCCTTCCGCGGCCGCATTCAGACCTCTAGCGTCAAAAGTTGCGGAAGTCTCGAACAAACTTTCACCCCCTAGTTTAAGGGGTTGGGGGTAAAAGTTCCAAGTTTTAGGATTTTTTTGTTGTTTGGGTACTAATACTAGCTTACATACCAAATTTCAGTTTTCTAGGACTTCAGAAAGTACCTTAAGAATTTTGTTGATCATCAGTGAGTGAGTGAGTGAGTGACGAAATCGGGGTATTTTAGATATCAATAAAATCTAAAGTATAAGAGCTATGCAATTGAAACTTTAGAGGTTTATTAAGTCTACCACTGACATTATATCCTGAAAATTTTGTTTATCTGGTATAACCCAAACTCAAGTTATGAAGGTTCAAAAATACGACGAAGCGCTTCGAGAAAAGGTAGGTAGTGCCCTTGCGCTTGCGCTTCGCTTGGCTCGTCTTGGCGGGGGCACTACCGTGCCCCCAGATTTATAAGGAAATTTTCTATATATAGGAGGTATGATAAAATTTGTTCTTTCAAAATACGTTTTTGAATATGTTTCCTTAATAAATATGTTTCCCGTCCATTAATCACGAAAGACTCAAAACCATTTTATAAAAAAAACTAAATTTAACGGTTGTTTGGGAATCGAGGATTAGGAAGATTGGGAAGAGAAGCATGGCTCTCCAACACAGTATCACGTGTGTTAATTTTATTTTAAACGTTGCACAAGACACCCAGACCCGAAACAACAACTCGGGGATCACACAAAGAGTGCTCCGTGCGGAAATCGAACCCCCTGCACATTGCACGGCAGCCAGTTGCCCAGCCCTCGCGTCGTTCGTACTCCTGCTTTTCGAGCCGGAGCCCCGGTAAGCCCGCTACGTAGTCCGCAGCTCCGGATCATGAGCCCTACTGGTCTGATGGCTCTTTGAGGCGTTTGTGAAAAAGATGGAAGGCTGATGAATTAGTTTTAAGTATAAGTTTTTAAACTGACATGGTCACTAACTTAAACAATATTTTAACAACAATATTTTACATTAGATACATTTTATCCGTGATCATGGCGCTTGCAACAGTGCCGAAATATCGGAAACTCGTGAATAAACATGGTAAATATCCCGTCATAAGTTCTAATAATAGTTTTAAGTAATAAAAATTATTGTTCTTTTTGTGTCAGATAGGTGGAAATATATGTGAAGTATTTTATATCACTATAATTGTATAAACTATTGGTTTAAGCTGTAAAATTTAGCATTTTTTTCTAATAACAAATAAACAAATAAGGTAACTTTAAAAGGTTGCAGTTTTCAATTTGCACGATGGAAATCCCGTCAAAGTCAAGCCCAATTAACTTGTTGTTTTTTTTTCAAGTAGTAGGTACTTATGTCATCAGTCAATAAAAGCGGACTCGAAGCTCTTCAGAGCACAGTCGACTCCGAGATCTAGAGAGCCAACATGTTCCTGAGCAAAGCATCCGTTGTTCTCCTCGTCGCCTTCTTTGGGACCCCATGTAAGTACACATTTTTAACCGACTTCAAAGAACCGGGGTTTTCATAGTTGGACCTGTATGTATGTATGTTTGTGCGGGATTATCTCACGTTTGGCTGAACCGATTTTGATTTGAAGTAGGAAAAGGATTTAGGAGGGATATTATATTACTTAAATAAATAGATAATTAAAATGTTCATACTTAGAAAGCAAGGATTGGAGACCGCAGTATAAAAGGTTCAGGTTTATCAGAGAGCGCTGCTGCCCGGTCTCTGTCTAATGTGTAGTCCCTTAGTCGGGTATACCACACCCACGGGGAGAGTAGGGGTGATGTATTCTAGTCGACTGGTAATCCTACTAATCCTACTCAATGTTATAAAAGCGAGAGTTTTTATGTTTGTTTCTTACTCTTTCACGTCAAAACGGCTGAAGGAATCGGGATGAAATTTTTATCCCACGGCAATGCGGGCGAAGCTGCTGGTAGGAGCTAGTTTTTTATATTTATGAAACTAAAATAGTTGTTTCTTCTGCAGGGTTTACGGGAGATGGAGGTGTTTCTGCGAGTCCGTCGCCACAAGTACCAGCAGCGGCACCGCCAGGTCAGTACCTCAATCCGTGTGTATTCGAATGGTACCTAACTCCCTGTTCATCACACATCACATCTACAGCCTATAAGTCGCCACTGCTGACCAAAGACTCTTCTCGCACGGATAAGGTTTGAGCATTAATCACCACGCTTGCTCAATGCGGTTGGTGATTTCAAACTTTTATTCAGAAATTATAAGCCCAGGTTTCCTCACGATGTTTTCCTTCACTGTTAGTCAGTGGTGTCTAAATAATCTTAGAAAGAAGCGGGCGTCTTGAACCTCCGGGCGACCACAAGATACCACCTATATCCTACTAATATTATAAATTCACAAATTTATATGTTTGTTATTAAGTTTTAATTATTAATTTATTTAAATAATGATTAGACAGCGACAAATAAATATAAAAAGTTCCCTTAATCAACAAGCATGCATGAAAAGACTGATAACTGTTGATGAAGCGAAAGATGTGTAAGAATCGTAGCAATTGGTTCCATTGTCTCTGCCTACCTCCATGGGAGACAGGCGTGAGGTTATGTATATATGTATGTACATCGATCAATTATCCAGGATCATTTAATTTTACTGTATTTTTTTAAATCAATAACAAATTAGTATCTTTATGGAATTATGTAATTGCTTAGTAAAATGAATTAAATTTTAAACATCATTATTTTCAGCTGCGGCCGCTATCAACCCACCTCAACAACCACCCGTGGCTAACCCACAGCAACAACCCGTGGCTAACCCACAGCAACCCGTGGCTTACCCACAGCAACCAGTAGTTTACGCACAGCCACCACCAGTGGCTTACCCACAGCAACAACCCGTGGCTTACCCACAGCAACCAGCAGTTTACCCACAGCAACCAGTGGCTTACCCACAGCAACCACAAGTGGTTTACCAACAGCCACCACAAGTGGTTTACGCCCAGCCACCCCCCGCGACTGCCGCGCCAGCTAAACCTGCTTTTCTAAGTGTGTGGGATGGCATCCACAATTGGAAACAAGGCGCCGTCCAAGGCATTTTGGGGCTAAACCCTGTGACAGGTTGACATGTTTTTAAATGAAGAGTAAAAATATTACTCAATAAATATTTAATTTACAAACGGTTGTTTTAATTTTTGTCCTTAGTATAAGGTACCTAGTTTTCTAATTTCAGTTTTATTATAGGTAGATTAATTTAAAACATTAGAGTGCTTTTCCACCAGAAAAGTTAGGTTAGGTTAGGCCCGATTCCCCTTCCCAAACCCCGATTCCCCAACAACCCTAAAATTACAAACCCCAAAAGGCGCCCACTGTAAGGCCACACCTTCTTTTTATAAAAGAATAATTTATGAATAATGTTTTAATTTTTAAATTGTCTTTTGGTGCATCGTGCCCGGTGCAAAATAAATATTTTATTCTTTCTTTCTACTTGTAAGGCCACGCCTGTAAGGCTTCTGGTGTTTCGGGCATCAACAGGCGGTAGCGTTTGCTTACCATCAGGTGATCCGTCTGCTCGTTTACCGGCTTATACCATAGAAAAAATACTGGAGGCCAAATCTTCAATAGCCTAATCCCAAATTCCCTACTTATATGCAAAACCAAAATCCCATCCCAAACTCAAATCCTCAAAAGGTCGGCAATCTTCCACCAGCTTCCACTAGAGGATTTTACCCCAGACACACTTTTGACTTATAGCCGACTTCAAAAAAAAAGGGTGTTCTCAGTTTGACTAGTATGTATGTATATTTTGCGTGCGAACTTCCTTGTGCGAACTGCTAGGGAGTGGAACTCCTTGCCGGAGTCTGTGTTTCCTGATGGGTATAACCTGGGTGTCTTCAAAGCCCAAGTGAATAAGTTGCTAATGGGCAGACGTGCTCCATCGTAGGCCACATCATCACTTACCATTAGGTGAGATAGCGGCCAAACGTCGACCCATTAAATGTAAAAAAAATATTTTTGTTTGTTTGTGTGCGATTATCTCGCGTTTGGCTGAATTGATTTTGATGCGGTTTCTAGCATAGTATATTTCAGACTTTTTGAGGGGTTGCACATAGAACCAGGCTTGATTATACTGTTAGAGGTAAGCCTTTCCGGAGCTGCGGACTACCTAGCGGGTTTACCGGGGCTCCAGCTCGTAAAGCAGGAGTAGGAACGGGGTGGTTTTTAGTCAGTAAGAGTCTGACACTCCCTCTCGCCTCGCCAAAGGCGAGAAAAGTAATTGGATGATTTTCCCCCTCAAAAAAAAGAGGTAAGCCTTGTGACAGTATGGCTACGTCACGTCACCCCTCTATTGGAATTGGGTGCTGTGTCCAAATTGTACAAGTAGACGTCCGTTTCGCATCGGGGATCAGGCGACGATCTCCGGCTACCGTAAGTGCGCGATCTGCGGACGGTAAGCAAGAGGAGCTCGCCGCCCGACCAGAATCAGACCCGTGCGTGCGGCGTGTCGCGTTCCGCGCGCGCCTCAAAGAGCCATCAGACCACCACAGATTGGTAGCCCAGTAGGGCTGATGCCTGATCCGGAGCTGTGGACTACCTAGCGGGTTTACCGGGACTCCGGCTCGACTAGCAGGAGAAGGAACGGGGTGGTTTTTAGGAAGTAAGAGTCTGACACTCCCTTTTGCCTTGCCCTGGCGAGGGATGTCATTGGATAATAATTTTCTCCTTAAAAAAGCTTTCGGTTCGTTGTAAGTAACTTTACATGCCAAACAAAAATAAAATCAAAGTCAAATCATTCACGCAACGTCACGCCTTTTATCTGCTCACACAGAATTTAATTCTTGCTTATTTTTTTTTTAAGTTTTTCAGTTTTTAGTTGTATTATGCTTCTGTGGATGAGTACTTTCGGTAGTTTAAATTGGCAATAAATCCAACGTATTTTAAAATCTGTTATGATTTTTTTTTTAAGTGTGGGAGAGCTATGGTTTATCACGAATGGGCTGGCTCGACCGGAGTGATACCACGTCCTCACCGAAAACCGACGTGAAACAACGCTTTCGTTGTGTGAGTGAGTTTATCGGAAGCTTAATTACCCCCCTTCCCAATCCCTGATTCCCCAGCAAGTCTTATATTTCCAACCCCCAAAAGGCCGGCAACGCACTTGTAACGCCTCTGGTGTTTCAAGTGTCCATGGGCAGTGGCAAATGCTTACCATCAGCTGATCCATACGCTCGTTTACCGGCTTATACCATTAAAAAATCTAGAGACCCATTCCTCCTCCGATTCTTCAAGGATCAATATTAGTTATTAACTGACTTCAAAAAAGGACTCTCAGTTAAACCTGTATGTATACATGGATGTATGTTTGTGTGCAACTATCTCTTTGCTTACTAACGAGTAATAACGTCACGCCTTTTATCCCCGAAGGTAGGCAAAGGTGCTCATTACGACACGTAATGCCGCTACACAATGTACACCCACTTTTTACCATTTGTGTTATAAGTCCCATGTTATAGGGGGTGAGCCTAATGCCATATACTGGGCACAATTCCAGACTCCGTACTACTACTGAGAAATTATCTAAAAACCGGAAATACCCCAGTAATACTTTGCCCGAGCCGGAAATCGAACCCGAGACCCCTTGCTCGCACTTTCCACCACTGGACCAATGAGGCAGTCACTAACGAGTAATCTATTCCTTAATAACGAGTTTGTTTGTAAAACAATTGCTAAGGACTGGGTTAAGTAACCATTAAATGACTCTGAGTACGGCGGTTAGATGCAGTAAAAATACTTTTGATGTTGAATATAAACCATATTTACAATGCAACCTGCCACTTCATGCCATTTACCCCCAAAGGGGTAGGCAGAGATGCACATTGCGGTACGTAATGCCACTGTCCAATGCACACCCATTTTTCACCATTTGTGTCGTAAGTTCTACGTGAATGAGTGAGATAAATGCCATATACTGGGCACAATTCACAATACTGAGAAATTTTCAAAAACTAAAGCAAATCTATTATATGTTTCGTGAGACATACTAAATTAATTATTATGCTATCGGCTTACTCACACACACGACGCGGCGATTGTCGCGGAATACTGCTCATGAATATGAACCTCTAGCATGGCTTGAAACTACTCGAATTCCTCGTCAAACGATGCGTGAGTAAGCCGATAACATAATAATTTTATTAACAAATCAATCGAAGGAGAGTTTTTTTTTATGAAACTCGCCGGTAAACGAGCTGACGTATCACCTGATGGTAAGCAATAGCCGCCGCCCATGAACACTTGAAACACCAGAGGCGTTACAAGTGCGTTGCGGCTTTTTGGGGGTTAGGAATTTAACGGTTGTTGTTCGGGAATCGGGGATTTGGAAGATTGGAAAGGGGGGAATTGGGCCTCCGGTAATCGGTAAGGTAGTTTACAGGGTAAATGAAACGAAGTCCAGTTTAGGAGCTCTGTCATAAAACGTTTATAAAATGTAGTATATCGTGACGTCACACGATGTTTCAAATCAATGTATCGTGGAAAGTATTTAATTCTGCAAGTAAAAATACGTGTCTAAGGGTGCTTTGCTACCAGAGATGTGCTATGAACATGTAATAGCTAAGCGGTGAAACTATGTGACCGTTTCCACTGATATTAAGATATGTAGCTGTGCGAGGAAGATGCGCAGCTCGAGTATACGGTCTATCGATAGTAGGGAAGCCATCTATCGGGTGTCCCAACAAGAACGCAAGATTTAAATTTGGCGGCATTCGAAGTGTCATTGTTTGACATTTGAACAAGTGTTATTGTTTGTTAGTATAAGGTACGAGGTTACTAAAAATGAAGCGCTACACGATTGAAAATGAGGCAGGTCAAGCGCAAACAGTCAATGATTGTGTTCGGTATCGTAAAATGATAACCAGTTTCTTCATACCTCGAATTGAAGAAATGGATTTGGAGGGCATGTGGTTTCAACAAGATGGCGCCACATGTCATACAGCCAGAGAAACAATTGAATTGCTGCATCAGTCATGTCCCGGTCGTGTTATTTCACGTTTTCGAGACCAGAATTGGCGGCCTAGATCATGTGATTTATCAACATTACACTTTTTTCTTTTGGGTTTCTTAAAGTCGATGGTTTATGCGAATAAGCCGACGACGACTCAAGCCTTAAAAAGGAAATTGGACGCTGTATTAATGAAATACCGCAGCATTTATGCAAAACGGTCAATGAAAATTTCGTCAAAAGATCGCGTATGTACCGCAATGCCGCGGCGCCCATATGCCCGATGTATTGTTCCATAGATAACCTCATCCTCTCTACTTTACGATATTATAAAGTTTTCACGATTTTTTTAAAAATATCTTCGTTTTATTTAAAATTTAAATCTTGCGTTCTTGTTGGGACACCCTATATAGCACACATCCATAGCACGCATCCACAGCACGCCTCCATAGCAAGCATCTTTCACATAAAATCATAGCTTAGCTCTAAGTCCGTTTCCATCATTACTATGCTATGTGTCCCAATGAATGATTGGTGGAAGCCAAACGCATCCACAGCAACTTAGCATAGCACATCTTCTGTAGCTACGAACTACCTAGGGAGCTTACCGGGGCTCCGGCTCGAAACGCAGGAGTAGGAACAGGGTGCTTTTTAGTCAGTAACATTCTGACACTCTCTCTCGCCTCGCCCATGGTGAGAGAAGAGATTGGATGATTTCCCCCCCTTAAAAAAAACACTTCCCTGTTGAAAAGCACCCTAATGTTTTAAATTAATCTACCAGACGGACATTAAAACTTAAATTAAGAAACTGCCTTATACTAAGGACACAAATTAAAACAACCGTTTGTCAATTAAACATTTTATTGAGAAATTTCTTCAATTAAAATGCTTTCCGTCAGCCTTAGTTTGGTTGGCAAGGCATTTGGATTGGCTGGCTGGAGATACACCTGCTGTGGTACTTGCGGGTAAGCCACTATTTGCTGTGGGTGAGCCACTAGGCGTTGCTGTGGGTAAAACTGTTGTTGCTGTGGGTGAAACTGTTGTTGCTGTGGGTGAAACTGTTGTTGATACGGGAAAAACTGTTCTTGATGCGGATTGTTAGTTAACCCATCTGGAATAATGATTTTAAAGTTAATACATTTTATTAAACAATTACATAATTCCATAAAGATACTAATTTGGGATTGATTTTAAAAAATACAGTAAAATTAAATGATCCTGGATAATTTATCGATGTACATACATACATATTATAACCTCACGCCTATCTCCCATAAGGGTAGGCAGAGACAATAGAACGCCAATTGCTACGACTCTCACATACCTCTTTCGCTTCATCAACAGTCATCAGTCTTTTCATGCATGCTCGTCGGTTAAGGGTACTTTTAATTTTAATTTATCGATGGCTAATCATTATAGGCTGTAGATGTGATGTGTGATGAACAGGGAGTTAGGTACCATTCGAATACACACGGATTGAGGTACTGACCTGGCAGTCCCACTACTGGTACTTGCCCCAACGGACTCGCAGAAACACCTCCATCTCCCGTAAACCCTGCAGAAGAAACAACTATTTTAGTTTCATATTTTTTTGGGACAAGCCCTCCACAACCTCCCATGCCGCTATAACTCCTGTAAACCAGGATCTACAGTAGATACAACCATGAAAACACCGGAACACTGAAGTCCGGCGCGACACAGGATCATCATCGGTCTTGGATCCCGAAACAAAAAAAACAGAAGATATTATTAGAGAAAAAGAAAACGATAGTTTCCACTTCCCTCGGTGAATTTAATGCAAGAGACAGAATGACTTAAGCCTAAAGGCACAAAAGAGACTGCACAACTGGGAGAAGCCCAGTTGCCAAGCACCACGGAAATTGGACTTAATACTAAGTGGGTCCTATGCGTGAGCTGTTATACTTGCTTCCAATAATAGGCAAGTATGGCAAAAACGTCTAAACGCATGAAAATTTGTTCTAGACTCCACAAAGTCCGTATAATAAACTACACCTGATGAAAAGGGTGAAAACGCGAGATAATCCCGCACAAACAAATATACATACAGTTCCAACTATGAACCCCCCGGTTCTTTGAAGTCGGTTAAAATGTGTACTTACATGGGGTCCCAAAGAAGGCGACGAGGAGAACAACGGATGCTTTGCTCAGGAACATGTTGGCTCTCTAGATCTCGGAGTCGACTGTGCTCTGAAGAGCTTCGAGTCCGCTTTTATTGACTGATGACATAAGTACCTACTACTTGAAAAAACTACGAGGTAATTGGGCTTGACTTTGACGGGATTTCCATCGCGCAAATTGAAAACTGCAACCTTTTAAAATCAATTTGATTTGTTATTTATTAGTAGAATGATGATGAAACATCAATAATTTTACAACTTAAGCCAATACCAACTAAAATACATTATACAGTTAAAGTGATATAAAATCGAAGCAAACGGCGATCAACAATCGGCGAAGCGCCACCGCTTCATGGTAGATATCCCACCCACTCGCACGAAGCGCTTCGCTTCAAGCTTCCGTGTCCGAACTGCTAGAGAGTGGAACTCCTTGCCTGAGTCTGATGAGTATAAACTGGGTATCTTCAAGGCCCGAGTGAATAGGTTACTTACGGGCAGACGTGCTCCATCGTAGGCCGCATCATCACTTACCATCAGGCGAGATAGCGGCCAAACGTTGACCCATCAAATGTTTTTTTTTATTACATTAAAATCTTTGTTAAATAATTCTATTTGTATTTTTGTTTGTAAAATCAAATAAAACATTCATATAGAAATATGTCTGTATGGCAGCATCGTTGGTCGAGTGGTCGCATGTCGCGGGCAAATTATTGCTGGGCTTTTTGTCGGTTTTTCGAAAATTTCTCAATTGTAGCACGGAGTCCGGAATTGTGTCCAGTATATGGCAATAGGCTCACCCCTATTACATGGGACCTATAACACAAATGGTGAAAAGTGGGTGTACATTGTATAGCGGCATTACGTGCCGTAACGTGCCTACATTGCCAACGTGCCATTTCAAGTGTAAAATTACAATGATATAAACCACAGCTGGACTGCCTCATTGGCCGAGTGGTTGCAAGTGTGACTGTCGTGCAAGGGGTCTCAGGTTCGAATCCCAGGTCGGGCGAATGATTACTGGGCTTTTTTCGGTTTTTCGAAAATTTCTCAGTGGTAGCACGGAGTCTGGAAATGTGGTACAACAGGTTCACCACCTATTACATTGGACTTACAATATACATTGTAAAATGTGGGTGTACATTGGCATTGTGTGCCATAATGTGCACCTCTGCCTTCCCCTTTCGGGGAATAAAGGCGTGACGTTAAATATATATAAAAAAAGTTATAAACTACATTCAGTTTTAAATGTGGGAGAGCCATACTTCAGTACTGCTGACCGGCTTGACCGGAGTGATACCACGGCTTCACAGAAAACCGACGTGAAACAACGCTTGCGTTGTGTTTCGTTGCGTGAGTGAGTGTGGGCCCAATTCCCCCTTCCCAATCTTCCCAATCCCCGATTCCCCAACTATCTTTAAATTCCTAACCCCCCCCCCCCTCCCAATATGCTGGCAACGCACTTCTAACGGCTCTAATGTTTTGGGTATTCATGGGCGGCGGCGATTGCTTACCATCAGGTGATTGGTTACCGGAGGCTCAATCACACCCTTCTCAATCCAACAACCCTTAAATACCGAACTCCCAAAAGGCTGGCAATGCACTTGTAACAACACCTCTGGTGTTTCAAGCGTCCATGGGCGGCGGCTATTGCTTACCATCAGGTGATCCGTCTACTCGTTTACCGGCTCATACCATAAAAAAAGAGTAGGTACACTTTTAGACCTCTCGTGATGTGTGAATTTTTGTAGACCTACCTTATTTAGCTTTATGTGATTAACACTTTAAAAGACACGGGGGTCACCGGTGACCGACGTTAGCTGAGGATTTGCCTTCAACAGTTTTCTATTGGCAATCAAAGACTCTGTGAAGGTTAAAGGAAAAATATTCAATAACGTATTTTAAAAGGAAAAATGGTGCCTCCTATATTTAGAATATTTCTTCATAATTTATTTTCCTTTTACTTTTTTTTTCAAAGAATCCTCATATTTTTTGTGAACATGTATGCAATCGGTGTGACTAAGGTTCTAATTGGCTATAAGAGTTTACTGATAATTATCCATAAAACGTTTATATTTGTCATTGTTTATTTGTTAAAACTATTGGCCGAATCAATTGGACATTTTGAGGAAAATAAAGCTAAAAATGTTATGTAGTTAGTTAGTTTACACTATGTAAACTAGCTTTTTCCCGGATTTGGCACATTTAGGCATTTAGCAAGAGGTATTGTTTATGTGACAAACTCGCCACAACCTACCAAAACCGCTGCAACTCCTGTGCACCAGGATCTACAGTAGATACAACCATGCAAACACCGGAACACTGAAGTCCAACGTCCCAAGGATATAAATGACAGTCTTGGATCCCGCAACGAAATAAATCAGAAGATATTATTAGAGGAGAAGAAAAAGAAAACGATAGTTTCCACTCCCCTCAGTGAATTTGAGTGGAGGTGAGCGAAGGAGACTGAGATGTCGTCTTTTCCTTTTTATTCATGCTAGCTCAGGAGGAGGCGGAGTGCGAGGGGGAGCGATCCTCCTCATATCCCAGCCGCCGCAGGAGACACTCCGGGCGTCGGGATCACGCGACAATCTCCGGCCACCGTAAGTGCGGGTCTGCAGACTGCTAGCAAGGGTAGCTTGCTGCCCGACCAGAACCAGACCCGTGCGCAAGGCTCGTGGCGTTCAAAGATACATCAGACCAACACAGATGGAGCCCAGTTAGGCTGATACTCGATGGGGGTAGCGGAGAGCTACATGGGTTACCGGGCTCCGGCGTTTAAAAAAAAATAGTACCAAATACTTGGTATCGCATAGTTCTTGATTTCAAATCATACAAACGTGTGTGTGTATGTATACCTACTCCCTTTTTGTTACACGTTGTATACTGTTTTTTCCAACACCTGTGTACATTATGGATGCTATAAATACTTGAAAAATCTATTCTATAGTCCGTCAGTTAGGTAATGAAAAAATAATAGACACGTATTTTTTTATTTTGTCATATAAGATTAACAATAGGTAACAATAGGTGCTAGTAAAGAGGTATGTTTAGGACCACACAACGCTTTCAATCCATGTAACATAGTGAGGGACCTTGGTGTACACTCCGGGAGTCCCGATTTGTCCGCACCGAAATTTGCCAAAAGAGGTCACTCCCAGTATCAGATGGGTGCAGAATACATTCTCGTTTCTGATCTGTAGAGGTCCACCGCTGTCACCCTGCAAATGATTTAAAATTAGTCTTTGATCTCTATTAACAGATTATTATCAACAAGAACAGTCTGTACAGGGTGACTGGTAAATTAGTGAACGATATTTAAACACGTGATTGTACACATGATAACAAACAACTTTCCCGAAGATACTTTTTTTTGTATATTCTTTAATTTTTTTTAATCACAATAACAAAACAACAAAATTTTAATGAGATTTTTTCTAAAAATCGAAAAAATGCCCAGTAATCCTTTGCCCGTCCCAGGAATCGAACCCAAGACCCCTTGTCTGGCACAAGGTCGCACATGCAACCATTCGACCAACGAGGCAGATTACACAATACAAGTGTCCTATAAATCCAAAATGGCGCTCGGTGACAGTAGCTCTCTATTTTTGGCGGGTCGACGACTTTTTCACTCAGGAACCTTTTAGTTGAAGCTGGGAATCGAACCTGAGATCCCTTATCCGGTAGTCACACTTGCTCTCAACCAACGAAGCAGTATTTTTTCGGAACTTATTATACAGTATATTAACTAACAGAGGGCGTTCCTTTAAACTCGTTAATCTATATCATTAATAGATTAAAATAAAAATATCAACATAGAAAAATAAGCAATAATTTTTTTTTGTGAATATTAAAATATTTAAAAAATAAAATTGTTTTGTTTTTGAATGGTAATATTTTTAGCATGTATGGATGCTATACTATTGCGGGTTAACAGGAACGCCCTCTGTTAGTATTATTATAAATTCTCCCAAAACTTACTGAGCATGTATCTCTGACTAATCCGTCGTCTCCATAGCAGATTTGCGTCGCATTATCCAGTCCATCTTTAAACGTCCTATGTGTCAAGTACTTGGCCTTACAATCCTCATCCGTGACCCTCCACAAAGGTATCTGGCAAAAATATAAGTATTATTACATTGTGGCGAGAAGATAGTACGGAGATTCATTCATAGATGGCGGTTTACTCAATATAGCTTAATGTAATTGGGTACTATCCTCGGTCAAAAATAAATTATTACAACTTTTCAATACAATAAAATATTCAAAAATAATCACACTCTCATTCATAAAGGACATCAACCAAAATGGGCTAGAGTTTTGAACAGCTGTATTGAGAAAAAAGAAGTTCACAAATAATTTAATAATAATATTTAATGAATTTTGATTTCTATTCGGGAGTGTAAATATAAATAATATTAAATAAGAATAAAAACAGTTTTGTAATTGATTATTGTTATTATTGGTGACACTGCCATGACAACAGTTTTGTGACAGTTCTTTTTCGTATTATATTGTGAATATTATTTCGATTTTGGCTATTTTTGACGACTGTGCTATTCAAAATGGATTCTGGTGATTTTCTATCCGATGACCCCGGCTCACTCTTGGACTCAGTACCCGCTCAAACGTTAACCCTGGCAACGAAGCCGCTTTACATGACGACGACCCCGTAAACTTGGACTTTCCGATTTTGCCTAGTGAATCTATATATTGTGTCAATTGTGGAACTGAAATCACTCACAGGAGAAGACACAATGTTAATCTTGTGGAAGTGCAGCGAGTTATACTGCAATGGATCGCACCACAAGTGGTAAGTCATTAAGTAAGTAAGTGTAAGTGGTTGCTGCGCTCATATCATGTCTGTGATATGGTATTTAAGTTGGGCAAGGCATGAAAATGTAACTCCACCAGCTCAGTTTTTAGAAAATGTTTTGTTAAATGAATAGTTTCACAAATAAACGATTTATTTTAAAGTGTTGAAGTTTTTTCATATATTATGTTTAATTATTAATTTGATACAAAGTTTCTTATCTATACGTTTTCTTTGTACTGTAAGCCGCTCAATAAAGTAAAAAATAGTACAATATTTTCATGTTCATGTTCAAGCCCAAACGCCATACAAAGTGGTTGATGTCCTTTGATGAACTACTTAATTTTCGATTTTTTCTAGCTAAATTTCTAGAAATAAGTCTGCTATTTGCCGTCAAAAACTTATGACGTCATAATAGAGAGTTTCATACAAAGTTCATAGAACATATCTTATTTGACGTTTCGAAAAAAGTATTGAATTTGACTAGTAGGAAACTACGGTATTCTGTATCACGCATGCGAAGTTTGCACATGAGTAAAGAAAATCGGATGGATTATTTTTATAATATAAGCTGGTAAACGAGGAGACTTGATGGCAAGCATCGCCGCCGCTAAGCAAGCGGCGATTGCTTACCATCTCGCCATATCAAGCCATCCACAACGCTTCTGGAGTATCGAGTGTCCACTCGCAACACCAGAAGCGTTACAAGTGTTTTACGGGCCTTTTGGGGCTTAAGAAGCTCTCCCACACCTAAAGTTCCACAGGGAGAGGCGTTGTAAAATTTGCCATACAAAAAATTTACGTCGTTAAAAAATTACGGCCGACTAACCAATTCCGGCCGGAAACTATCGATCGACATCGACCAAACCATTCCACCATCGACAGATAGTATCTGTCGGCTATCGATCGATTGGTGTAGTACAAACTATCGATCGTCGTCGACTAATCCATTCTACCATCGATAGATGGCATCGATCAGCGATCGCTCTCGCTCTTACAAGTATGGCTTGTCAAGAACGGAAATAGAAAATCAAGTTTGCCAAAGAAGACTTACGTTTTGTAACACATTCGCGTTGGACTGTCTGTACCCCAACAGGCCCCAGCCTGAAGCGTACGCTCTCTGCTCGAAGACATCCTCGACTTGCAAGCACGCAGGCCTGATGCTTGGACTGAAGATGATCCTGGAAGAAAATAAAATTAACTGTATTAGGTAGGACTGCCTCGTTGGTCGACTGCCGGAGAAGAGATCTCGGGTTGGGCAAAATATTGCTAGGCTTTTGTCGGTTTTTCGAAAATTTCTTAGTAGTAGCACGGGGTCTGGAATTGTGCCCAGTATATGGCAATAGGCTCACCCCCTACTACATGGAACTTTATAACACAAATGATGAAAAGTGGGTGTACATTGTTTAGCGGCATTTGTTGCGAGCCGTAATGTGCACCTACCCCTTCGGGGATAAAAGGCGTGTCGTTTCTATTATTAGGTATCATCATTATCACCGCAAAAGTGCTCAACTACTGACCAAAGCCCTCTTCTTACACGAAGAATAGGATTATTAATCATCATTTGCGCCCTCATTCATTTGTCTATATACTCATTCAAATATAGTCCTTTTTACCGATTTCGTTAATGGCGACATTGCATAAGCTATTTCCTGTCGTGTGCCCTGGTGTGACTGGCCAGACCGAACTTAGTTTTAAAAATCCGATCACAATTAGAGCAGTAAAGCTGACCGGCAGAGTCGTATGTATAAATAATGATCCGGAGCTGCGGACTACCTAGCGGGTTACCGTGGCTCCGGCTCGAAAAGCAGGAATAGGAACGGGGTGGCTTTTAGATAGTACGAGTCTGATACTCCTTCTCGCCTAGCCCAAGGCGGGAGAAGCCACTGGATGATTTTCCACCTTCAAAAAAATAATAATATTAAAAATGGTATGAGCACTTCCTTCGCATGAAAGAAAACCATTTGCCCAAAAGGGTCTTTTACTCATTCAATAAGAAGTATTTTTTTATTTAGGGACAAGCCCGCCACAAATTTCCATTCCGCTGCAACTCTTGTGCACCAGGATCTACAGTAGATACAACCATGCAAACATCGGAACACTGAAGTCCAGCGCGGCCCAGGGAAATGAAAAACTGTCTTGGATCCTGCAACGAAACAAATCAGAAGATTTTAGTCAATAAGGAGTATAATTACTCTCTATCCAGTTCTAGCAGCGATATGTCGTGGTACGTGGCGGGTGGCTTGTGGTCTGGATGTCTGATAATCCGCTGCACTCCTCGAATATTGCCCTCGGGTGATCTGTGCATCTCTTCAGAACGGAGCAGGCCAAATATGGCGAACGAAACTGGAACCCTGAAATCACATATGGAGGTGGAATTAGTTTTAAGTTTTTTATGGTATAAGCCGGTAAACGAGCTGATGGATCACCTGATGGTAAGCAATTGCCGCCGCCCATGGACATCTGCAACACCAGACGCGTTACACCAGACTTTTCGGGGTCAGGAATTTAGGGGTTGTTGGGGAATAGGGGATTTGGAACATTGGGAGAGGGAGTAATTGGCCTTCCGGTAACCTCACACTACGGAGAAACACAACGCAAACGTTGTTACCCGACCAGAGTGATACCACGACCTCACAGAAAACCGACGTGAAACAACGCTTTCGTTGTGTGAGTGAGATTACCGGAGGCCCAATTATCCCCCTTCCCAATCTTCCCGATTCCCCAACAACCCTTAAATTCCTAACCCCAAAAAGCAACGCACTTGTAACGCCTCTGGTGTTTCGGAAACCACCATCACCGGACATGTTCCATAAAAAAAATACAAGATGGACATTAAAATAAAAAGTTGTTTTCAATTGCTTACCATCAGGTCACCCGTCTGTAAAATTTGCCATTTGCTTTTGGTGTTGCATAGCGCATTTATCGAGGAAGGCTATAGGCTATAAAACACCTCGCTATAAAAAAAACGGTTATAAACGGTTTTGTGGGGCTTAGTATATAAAAATGTAATCTGTGTGGAAATTGAATAAATAAATAATAAATAATAATGACCAATAGGAGCCAAGCAGAGCGGGTGAAACCGCGCGAAAGTAGCTAGTAAAAAATAAAACCAATGTGTACTAACCCTTTAGCAGTAGCACTGCAGTGACCAGCGGTCAGAACATACTTCTCGCTTATCAGAGAGCCTCCACACCCAAACACTGACGTCATAAACTCTTTACCGTACGTCAGCAACGCCTGAAACAACAACAACAACGTCACGCCTTTTATCCCCGAAGGGGTAGGCAAAGGTGCACATTACGGCACGTAATGCTGCTATACAATGTACATCCACTTTTCACCATTTGTGTTATAAGTCCCATGTAATAGGGGTGAGCCTATTGCCATATACTGGGCACAATTCCAGACTCCGTAATAATATTACTGAGAAATTTTCGAAAAATGCCCAGTAGTACTATGTCCGGACCGGGAATCGAACCAGAGACCCCTTGTTCGGCAGCAGGTAGGTCGAGTGGTCTCAAGTGCGGTTGCCGGTCAAGGGATTTCGGGTTTGATTACCGGGTTGAGCAAAGTATTACTGGGCTTATTTCAGTTTTTCGAAAATTTCTCTATAGTAACACGGAGTCTAGAATTGTGTCCAGTATATGGCAATAGGCTCACCCCCTATTACATGGGACTTATAAGACAAATGGTGAAAAGTGCCATTGCACAGTAGCATTAAGTGCCGTAATGTGCAAATGCACTTCTGCCTACCCCTTCGGGAATAAAAGGCGAGCCGTTGCATTGCATATAAAATTAAAATACATTATACTATGTAGTGATAAAGCTACGAAATGCTACGCTAAGTTCAAGGTAGCTAGGCGGGGCTACGACTTGCTACGTAGCGCTACGCAAAGTGTAATGTGGCTACGAGACGCTACAATTTGCTACGCAGCGCTACAGCTGTCTACGTAACGCTACGCGAGGCTAAACACTTTTTTTTATATTTAATGGGTCGATGTTTGGCCTCTATCTCGCCTGATGGTAAGTCATAATGCGGCCTACGGTGGAGCACGTCTGCCCATAAGCAACCTATTCCCTCGGGCTTTGAAGACACCCAGGTTGTACCCATCAGGAAACACTGACTCCGGCAAGGAGTTCCACTCCATAGCAGTTCACACAAGGAAGCTTGAAGCGAAGCGCTTCAAAAGACTGCTCTTTTACTTATATCAAAAATATGTTTACCATATGAGGATATTCGTCTTTCTCAGCATCTATCCCCCCTCCTCCCACAATCAGTTGCTCCCGTCTTCCACAATATGGGGCAAACTCTTTGGTACCATTTTTACATGGTAGTTTTATTTTTGCTTGGTACTCGAGGCATTCTAAGACTGCTCTTTTACTTATATCAAAAATATGTTTACCATATGAGGGTATTCATCTTTCTCAGCATCTATCCCCCCTCCTCCCACAATCAGTTGCTCCCGTCTACCGCAATACGGGGCAAACTCTTTAGTACCATTTTTACATGGTAGTTTTATTTTTGCTTGGTACTCGAGGCATTCTGAAACGTAAAAATACCTCTTATAAGTTACTAGCTACTTCCGCGCGGTTTCACCCGCTCTGCTTAGTTCCTATTGGTCGTAGCGTGATTTTTTATAGCCTATAGCCTTCCTCGATAAATGCACTATTCAACACAAAATCAATTATTAAAATCGGACCAGTAGTTTAGCGCGTTCAAACAAACAAACAAACAAACTCAACTTTATAATATTAGTAAGTATAGATAATAAAATAACTTAGTGTATGAATGTATGACAGACACTCCGGGCGTCGGGGATTACGCGACGATGTCCGGCCACCGTAAGTGCGGGCCTGCGGACGGCGAGCAAGGGTAGCCAGAATCAGTTTCGAAAAGCTATCAGACCATCACACATAGTGCCTAGTAAAGCTAATGCCTGTTCCGGAGCTGCGGACTACCTAGCGGGTTTACCAGGGGTCAGGCTCAAAAAGCAGGAGTAGGAACGGGGTGGTTTTTAGTCAGTAAGAGTCTGGCATTCCTTCTCGGGAGAAGGCTTTGGATGATTTTCACTCCTCAAAAAAAAAGGAACATAATTATAAAAATCTTATTTTCGAAAAAACGGTAATCGAACTCAAGACTACTTGAGGCAAGTTTCCAAAGAAATACTTACTATTCCAAGCTTTTGATGTTTCTGGCACATTTTTTGGTTTCTTACTGTAGTATGGTGCGTCGGAGACAAAGAGAGGACAGAGTCCCTGGTCATCTGAATTTGATGTCTTCGCGTGTGGACCCAGGATCCTGAAAACATACATCACACACACACAACGTCACGCCTTTTATCCCCGAAAGGGTAGGCAGAGGTGCACAGTACGGCACGTAATGCCGCTATACAATGTACACCCACTTTTCACCATTCGTGTTATAAGTCCCATGTAATAGTGGGTGAGCATATTGCCATACCCTGGACACAAATCCAGACCGACCCGGGAATCGAACCCGAGACCCCTTGTTCGGCAGTCGCACTTGCGACCACACGACCAACGAGGCAGAAAACATACATATGACATGACTATTTTAACAATATAGGGTGACTGGTAATTAGTGAACGATATTTAAACACGTGATTGTACTCATGATTACAAACAATTTTCCCGAAGAAACTTTTTTTGTATACTCATTAGTTTTATTTTTATCGCAATATAAAATCACGCATGATCAGCTGTTAGCAGTGAGGCGCCCGCTCCGCGTTATCATAGTAGACTAGTAACTAGGTAAGTATTTTAGAACTTTATTTACTTTACTTTACTTTACTTTGTTATAGTAATAAAAATAAAACTAATGAGTATACAAAAAAGTTTATTTGGGAAAGTTGTTTGTAATCCTATATCGATAGTAGACACCCATCTATAGCACGCATATTTCTATATAAAAAACATAGCTTAACTGAGTCCGTTTCCACCAGTGCTAAGCTATGTGTACCAATGAATATGATTGGTGGAAGCCAAACGCATCCACAGCAACGTAGCATAGCACATCTCTGGTGGAAAAGCATCCTTAGAAGTGTGTGTAACTTAGATTTTATTACTGTATAGTTCGCTACACGTCGACCCAATAAAAGCATGATAATTAAAGAAAATAATATACATACGCTGTAACATTCTTAGCTTCTTCCAGACAACAAATGTTAGGTATTTTTGATGATCCGTTGAATGAACAAATCTGAAAAACAACAAAGTCAAAGTCAAAATTATTTATTTCAGATAGACCGCGAAGACACTTTTGAACTTCAAAGCAAAATATTACAATATAAAGAAAACAAAATGTCTGTCTGTCAGTCAGTCCTCTAGTTGTTCTATTTGCTCGTTCCAAAGTGTAGATTCCTATGGAGAAGAACGAGCTAAAAAATCCATAGGTTACTCTTTTTCAATCAGTTTCACTATTAAATTATGTGAGAACAATGTAACACCAATATTCAGCCAAAAAAAAACAATTAAAGCTAATGGAGTTTCTTGCTCGTTCTTCTCCATTCGAAGCTACAATTTGGTATGAGCACCTAGCTTCACTGACGGACAATCCAATTTGACGTTTCAAAAGTGCCTAATTAAGGATTAATTGAAATAAATGCTTTGACTTTATCACGTTGATCATCACCTATAAGTGGCCATTGCTGACAAAGGCTTCTTGTCACTTGGAGAAGTATTGAGCCTCATGACGCGTGTTCCCGATTTCAAACTTATAATTAGAAATTATAAGCCCAGGTTTACTCGCAATGTTTTCCTTTCTCATGTCATAATAATTCTTTTTTTAACTTAACATTAACATATTATGTTATTATTTTTTTACAAACATTAACATAACATATTATGTTAATGTTAAGTTAAAACAAGAAGTGTGGGAGAGCCATGCTTCGGCACTGCTGGGCTCGACCGGAGTGATACCACGGCCGAGCAGAAAACCGACGTGAAACCACGCTTGCGTTGTGTTTTGCTATGTAAGTGAGGTTATCGGAGGCTCAATATTCCCAATCCTCGATTCCCCAACAACCCTTAAATTCCTAACAGCTAAAAGGCCTCTGCTGTTTCAAGCTATGGGCGGTGGCGATTGCTTACCATCAAGTGATTCGTCAGCTAGTTTACCGGCTTACACCATAAAAACAAATTGTTACTAACCTGAGGATATATTTTGAATTTCAAATCCCTGACGGCAGTCGGACAATCCTTCATATTCACACATCTTCCTTTCTGACCGTTGCCTGTGTGTGTGCATTCTGTAACGTACATATTATAGTAATATTATTCATTACTAGCTGATGCCCGCGGCTTTACTCGCATGGATTACGGACTTTATGACTAATAAAAGAAGCCTAAGTTACTTCTTATGAAATTAGCCACCTATCAATAAAAATTCCGTCAAAATCGGTCCAGCCATTTCCAAGATTAGCAAGAACAAACAGATAGACAAAAATCGTAAAAGAATATTATTTTGGTGTATGTGTCGTATGTTCGACATTCATCATCAACCGTCCGTATATTCATAATCATCAGCCAATAAGTAACTGGCCACTGCTGATCAAAAGCCTCTTCTAGTATGGAGAAGGTTTGATTCATGACATTAATCACCACACATGCTCAATGCGGGTTGGCAATTTCAAACTTATAATCAGAAATTATAAGTCCAGTTGTATTTCAATCTTCCCCATCCCCGATTCCCGAACAACAATCCTTAAATTCCTAAACCCCAAAAAGCCGGCAACGCATTTGTAACGCCTCAGGTGTTTCAAGTGTCCATGGGCGGTGGCGATTGCTTACCACCAGGTAATACGTATGGTCGATCAGCGGCGTGTTTCATAAAAATAAAAAAAAAAGATCTGGTAAGGAACTTCACTGCTTAAGGAAACTCGTGGCAATATTTAATTTGTTATAGCACTTGTAATAAACGAGAATGTGGGAAGAGACTAACACGTATAATATACTGATCTTGAAGATTAGATAGTAGATATAATAATTGACCAGATGTATGAATGTGATAGAAACTAGAAGCGAACATAAAGAAGTTAAATAAACATTGACTCTACTCTGCATAAAGTGGTTTACAAATGAAACTTCGCAAGAGATAGCTTTTTCATAACAAAAGCATACATAGATGTTTTGTATAAAAAATAAAATTACTCATACATAATCAATAATTTTATATTCACTATTGCAATCTTCAAACACAACACTACCTCCCATTAAAGCCGTGGCAGATACCTTTAGAACACCTTATATATTAATAAAAAACTAACCTTGCGACTTCACCACAACACAGAAACAAAATAAAAACAATATTTTAATCATTTTTAAGCAGCAACAGCACCCAGCTTCACTGACAGACAGACTGACGGACAATTCAATTTGACGTTTCAAAAGTGCCTAATTTAGGATTAGGTGAAATAAATGCTTTGACTTTGACTTTATAAACAAAAGAGAATCAATATAATATTACTATGTATTGAATTACTTGAAGTTATTAAGTCTAACACATGTTTGCTATTTGACATTGTAAATACAACTGGTATATGATTCTTAAACTTGTTTCAATATGACTGTATATATTATGTCAAGTCAAATCGTGTATGCCTCTGGGTTCCGTGTATGACTACCTAGCGGGTTACCGGGGCTCCGGCTCAAAGTAGGAGTTAAGTGTGGGAGAGCCATGCTTCGGCACTGCTGGGCCGGCTCGACCGGAGTGATACCACGGCCGAGCAGTACACCGACGTGAAACAACGCTTGCGTTGTCTTTCGTTGTAATAGTGAGGTCACCGGAGGCCCAGTTACTCCCTTCTCAATATTCCCAATCCCCGATTTCAAAACAACCCTTAATTTCCTAACCCCCAAAAAGCCGTGCCTGGGCAACTAGTTGCCGTGCAACGTGTAGCGGGTTCGATTCCCGCACGGAGCAACTCTTTGTGTGATCCACAAATTAATGATTCGGGTCTGGGTGTCATTGTGTATGTGAACTTGTATTTTTGTGAACGCACACACAACAAAAAATCCAAATCGAAAAACCATTACTCGGGGTCTCAAGTTCCATTCCTAGGTCGGCACTAAATACTTACTAGGCATTTTATTCGATTTTTCGACCTAAAGTTTCTAAGTAATAGCGATAAAGTCATGGCAAAAAATGCCCAGATTATGGCAATAGGCTCACCCCCTGATTTGCATCGCTGTACAGTCTATGTATCAGTTGATTCTTTATTTTGCTACTATTTTTATATGCACTTGAATTTGAAAATAAATAAAATTAGTAGTGATACAAGTAAATTCAAAGTCGAATCATATTTTTTTAATGATATCCAAGGTCACCAAATCATCAACAGCCTATTATGGGGCTTTTTTTTTGAGGGGGGAAAATCATTCAATGACTTCTCCCGCCTTGGGCGAGGCGAGAGGGAGTGTCAGACTCTTGACTAAAAACCACCCCGTTCCTTCTCCTGCTTTTCGAGCCGGAGCGCCGGTAAACCCGCTAGGTAGTCCGCAACTCCGGATAGCCTATTATGTAGCTACTGACCAAAGGCCTCTTCTCTGGTGAGTAGTAGGTGAGTAGTGCCGCATCATCACTTACCATCAGGCGAGATAGCGGCCAAACGTAGACCCACCAAATATAAAACAAGCTTTCCTCACGATGTTTTCCTTCACCGTTTGTCACTGGGCTCTATCTGTTGTTACTGCGTCCCATCTGTGATACCTCTGCCTACCTTTTTAGAGTTAAAAAGGGTAACGGTGGAATGTTATATAAAATTGTATTATAACTTGGGTTTTTAAGCGGAAAAATTCTAAAACAATGTTTCATTATGAAACTATCTCATCATTACATAGTATAAAACAAAGTCGCATGTCCCTATGTCCCTTTGTACGCTTAAATCTTTAAAACTCCGCAACGGATTTTGATGCGGTTTTTTAATAAATAGATAAAGTGATTCAAGAGGAAGGGTTATATGTATAATATATCAGCATTGCACCCATGCGAAGCTGATGAAGATGAATTTCAAAATGTATGTATGCGCATAACTTCCACACGACTGCACCGAATTGGATGTGTTTTTGTTATTGTTTTAATGTATACATTCTTAGTGTCAGGAAAAGATCCGTATAAAAAAACATAGAAAATATTAATTTATAAATCCTAAGGGAACAGAAAAAACGGGATTGCGCGTACGAAGTCGTGGGCAGAAGTTAGTACAAAATAAATATGAATGGATTTACAATGAATAAGAATGCGGTTAGGGAAACAATAAATAATTAATTAACATGACTAATTTGTTTTTCTCTTTTATTTTATCTCCAGCGTCATTGGTTGACGTGGGACCTTTTTTTTCTAAACGAGCAGACGGATCACCTGATGGTAAGCAATCGCCGCTGCCCATGTACACTTGATACACCAGAGGCGTTACAAGTGCGTTAGCTTTTGGAGATTAGGAATTTAAGGGTTGTTGGGTGAGCTTATGGGGGTTAGGAATTTATTTCATTAATTTAATGTTGGGGAATCGGGGATTGGAAGATTGGACAGAGGTGTGATTGGGCCTCCGGTAACCGCACTCACACAACGCAAGCGTTGTTTCACGTCAGTTTTCTGTGAGGCCGTGGTATCACTCCGGTCGAGCCATGCCATGGCTCTCCCACACTTAAAACTATAGGATATGATGAGAGAAATAAAACGACACATTAGAAAAGTTGTATAAAAATATTTTAATCTCTTTCAATATAAGTAGCTTATATACTATTTAATTTAACCTAAATAATAAACATAGGAATTTAAAAAAAAGGGTGTCTTTTATACCGTTTGTAACATTAAAACGGCTGGACTGATTTTGATGATTATGCAACCTCACGTCTTTTATCCCCGAAGGGGTTGGCAAATATGTACATTACAGCGAGTAATGCCGCTATAGAATATACACCCACTTTTCACCATTTGTGTTATAAGTCCCATGTAATAGGGGGTGATCCTATTGCCATATACTAGGCACAATTCCAGACACCGTGCTACCACTGAGAAATTTTCGAAAAACCGACAAAAGCCCAGTAATACTTTGCCCGAGCCGGGAATCACACCTGAGGCGCCTTGTCCAGCAGTCGCACTTGCGACCACTCGACTAACGAGTGAGTGATCTTCATGAGTTTTGCTTTTTTAACGCAAACCCTAAAAAACAGTTGAGCATTCTTCTTTTTATTACAAAAGGAATTATCAATTTCGAATCAATAGTTCTGAAGATTCACGCATTCAAACAAACTCTTCAGCTTTATATATTATAAGGTGTCCTAAAAGTATCTGCCACGGCTTTAATGGGAGGTAGTGTTGTGTTTGAAGATTACAATAGTGAAGAAATTTCGTACCCCAGACCAGTTCATTCAATATGAGAACATAAAGAAGTTAAATAAACATTTACTCTACTCTGTGTAAAGTGGTTCACAAATACGCACGATGTGACAGAGACCGTGAAAAAGATAGCTCATTCATAACAAACACATACATAGATGTTTTATGTACGAAATATATTTTTTTTAGGGGGAATATCATCCAATGGCTTCTTTCCCTCTGTGTCAGTGTGTCAGACTCTTACTGACTAAAAACCGCCTCGATCCTACTCCTGCTTTTCGAGCCGGAGCCCCGGTAAACCGCTAGGTAGTCCGCAGCTCCGGATCAAAAAAAACTAATAATCAATAATTTATATTCACTATTATAATCTTCAAACACAACACTACCTCCCATTAAAGCCGTGGCAGATTCTTTTAGAACACCTTATAATTATATTAGTAAATTATAAATTAATATATTACACTTAATATAATATTCAATTCGGCCAAACTATGCCTTCGATCCAGGATACATAGTTCGCGACCCGGGTATAGATGCCGGGCTCTCCTACGAAGCCGCACGCTCTGCCAAATGACGTCACTCCCACGACGGTGTACATGCACGATATATTTTTGTTTTTAATCTGGATCGGACCGCCGCTGTCACCCTGGATAAAAAAACAATGAAATTTTACTAGAGTTCTATTCCCAGATTCCCAGGTCGGTTAAAATAGTAATAGTAATTATTTTTATTTATTTTATTTTCAGCCATGGTCGTCCCACTGCAGGGCAAAGGCCAAAGGGCAAATAGTAATTATAATACGTCAAAATAGAGCACCCGTTTAAATGGCACCCAAGCTAATGGCATCGATAATGTTCCACATTGGCACCCATGGGTATTATTCGTGGGTGCCATTTGTGAAATAATTTTTAATTTTATATTTTATTCCACATATGGCACCTGCGCATAAGTAGTGTAACTAGTGTTGGCAAGTTTACATTTCTCAGCAGGTTAAATAATATCGAATGTGATCTGTAGAACTTAATATATCATTTCATCAAGTGAAACCTATAGCATAGAACAAAACACACAATGTTTTGAAGTACTAGGACATCATAAGCAAGTTTTTTTTATGAAACACCTGATGGGAAGCAATCGCCGCCGCCCATGGACACTTGAAACACCAGAGACTTAGGAATTTAAGGGTTATTGTTCGGGAATCGAGGATTGGGAAGATTGAGAAGGGGGAAATTGGGCCTCCGGTAACCTCACTCACACAACGAAACACAACGCAAGCGTTGTTTCACGTCGGTTTTCTGTGAGGCCGTGGTATCACTCCTGTCGAGGCGGCCCATTCGTGCCGAAGCATGGCTCTCCCACACTTAAAAAGTTGGAGTTTGACATCATGCACGGCATTGAGGTTGATAAAAACGGGCGTAGGAGTCGTGCCTATACCCGTACATACCTGGCAGGTATCTTTGGATACCAGCTTGTCACCGTAGCACGTCTGGCTCTGAGGATCAAACCCTTGCCTCATCAGGCGGACGGGCTGGTACTTGGCTGCACATTCAGCTGTCGAAAATTTGTTTAAGACCACCTGAAAAAGAAAATGCTGTCTGAGAAAAATTTAAATCAAAGTCTATGCAAAATCGTCGTCAAAGACGTGACCCTTAATTTTTTATGGAATACGGTAAACGAGCAGACGTATCACTTGATGGTAAGGAATCGTCGCCACACTCGAAACACCAGAGGCGTTACAAGTGCATTGCTGGCCTTTTGGGGGTAAGGAATTTAAGGGCTGTTGGGGAATCAATCAATTGGGCTAACCTCACACACACAACGAAACGCAACGCAAGCGTTGTTTCACATCGGTTTTTAGTGAGACCGTGGTATCACTCCGGTCAAGCCGGTCCAGCAGTGCCGAAGCATGGCTTTACTATACTTACTTTTTACAAATTAGCCAGTAACAAACATATACACAATCTTTCTCCTTAATAATACTAGTAAGATGAATCAACAAAGACACCTACCTTCTGCAGAGTATCGGACACTGAGCCGCTGTACTGCGTGAGTCCCCAGCCAGTAGCCTGGACCTTCTCATCATTGACAGGATCCCCAACGTGCAGGCACGCCGGCACCACGAACTGGTCTAGTTTTATACTGAAATTGTACAAAAGGATTTAGCAGTAACTTTGGGAGAACCATGCTTCGGCACTGCTGGGCCGGCTCGACCGGAGTGATACCACGGCCGAGCAGAAAACCGACGTGAAACAACGCTTGCGTTGTGTTTCGTTGTGTGAGTGAGGTTACCAGAGGTCCAATTCCTCCCTTCTCAATCTTCCCAATCCCCGATTCCCGAACAACAACTCTTAAATTCCTAACTCCCAAAAATAAGTGTCCATGGGCGGCGGCGATTGCTTACCATTAGGTAATACTTCTGCTCGATTACCGGCGTGTTACATAAAAAAAGCAGTTGGTTTATGCATTATATGATTTTCGACTAAGTGTGCTTTGCCACCAGAGATATGCTATATAGCTATGCTATAAAGATGTAACAATAAAGCTGTGAATCTATGTGACCATTTCCCCGATACTAAGCTATGTACCTGTGCAAGAAAAATGCGCAGCTTGAGTATGTGATGTATCGATAATATTCCTACTATCGATACATCGCATAACACGCATCTGTCCATTAAAAAACATACTCGTAGCTTAGCTGAGTCCGTTGATACCAGTGCTAACCTATGTGTATCAATGACTATGATTGGTGGAATCCAAACGCAGCCACAGCAATGTAGCATAGCACATCTCTGGTGGAAAAGTAGCCTAACTTACATAATTAAACTTTTTAACGGGGTAACTCGACTAGTTCAAAGCCATGCTAGACCGCCCTTCCCATCCCCAACAACCCTTAAATTCCTAACCCCCAAAAGGCCGGCAACGCACTTGTAACGCCGCTGGTGTTTCAAGTGTTCATAGGCGGCGGCGATTGCTTACCATCAGGAGATCTGTCTGCTCGTTTACCGGCTTATTTCACAAACAATTATGAAATAAGCCGGTAACATAATCATTAAAAATAAAACAGTTTCCTATACTTACGTATTCTCAGTCTCAACCAAGGCTATGTCATGGTATTTGACTGGGGGCTGGAACTGGGGGTGTTTGATGATGTTCTTCACCTTGTAGACCCTGGACCTGTCGGCTGCATCACCTCGCCTCAACGCTCCAACCGCCACATATGTTATTGGGCCACTGGAAATTCAAATAAGTCCTTTTCATTATCGAACCACAAGACAATCGGCGAGGCGTCACCGCTTCATGGTAGATATCCCACCCACTCGCACGAAGCGCTTCGCTTCAAGCTTCCTTGTGCGAACTGCTAGGGAGTGGAACTCCTTGCCAGAGTCTGTGTTTCCTGATGGGTATAACCTGGGTGTCTTCAAAGCCCGAGTGAATAGGTTGCTTATGGGCAGACGTGCTCCATCGTAGGCCGCATCATCACTTACCATCAGGTGAGATAGCGGTCAAACGTCGACCCATCAAATGTAAAAAAAAAATAAGTTAATTAACCCGTGGTATGCCGGGAGCGCGGATCCACGCGAGACACAACGTATTTTCTATTGTATCCAATGAAATTATTTAAAATACCTAACGTTTTATTTTTAATTTCAAATCAAAACTGTTGAATAGTGAACGCAACCTTTTTCATTACAATGGCAATTATTTTATTTATATTTTATTTTGGCAACTCTGTTACTTTTACTTTTTTTATTGCAAGTAATTATACTTTTGTTTTTCCCTCCAAAATAATATTTTCTTTATAATTATACCTCTAATAAATAATCCAACACTATTTATTTATCTTCATTTCATTCGATCTATTTTGTTCACGAAAGTTCGCAATAAATGGAATTGTAGTACGAAATATTGCGAAGTTTTGCACGAAACTTCGTTTTTCGTTGAATAGGAATGATGACTGGGTCAAAAATAAATTATTGCAACTTTTCAATACAATAAAATATTCAAAAATAATCACAGTCTCATTCATAAATTTGATGAACTAAGAACTTAATTTTTGATATTCTAGCTAAATTTCTAGAATTAAGTCTGCTATTTGACGTCAAATACTTATGACGTCATAATAGAGTATTTCATACAAAGTTCATATAAAATACTTATAGTTTTTGACGTTTCGAAAAAAGTATTGAATTTGCCTAGTAGGAAACATGCCTATTAGAGTAGACCTACATTCTCTGCAAATAAATTATTCTATTCACAGATTGAAGGTGTTTACTCACAGATCCCTGCTAGCGATGCAGTGTCCGGCAGTGAGGACGAACTTCTCACTGATGAGAGCCCCCCCACACAACCACTGCAACTCCTCAATCTTGTCTCCATAACCGATCATCACCTGGGGATTCAAGGTCAAAGAGTTAGGGCTAATTTAAAGTCACCCTTAAAGGAGGATGCAAATCCTGGTCACACCTCCCAATAGCTTTTTTTTGAGGGGGGGAAATCATCCAATGACTTCTCCCGCCTTGGGCGAGGCGGGAGGGAGTGTCAGACTCTTACTGACTAAAAACCACCCCGTTCCTTCTCCTGCTTTTCGAGCCGGAGCCCCGGTAAACCCGCTAGGTAGTCCGCAGCTCCGGAACCTCCCAATAGCTACGTGTGTTACATCATTGAATAGGGCATTTTAAGCTGAATTCCTAGTATCCACACTATGTCACAGAATAATAAGTAAACAGAAGCACCACTCCCCGTAACAATTCAAACTTATAAGAGACTCTTGCTACTAAGCAATAAAGTTCAATTCAGCTCGCATAAGCGCTTTTTACCTACCAAGATATTCGCCTATTGTAGTATGTAGTAGCACAGACTATGTGTATAAAGCACAAATGTAATAAAGTAAAAATAGCATTACTTGGCTACTGATAAAACTACCAAAACTACCATGTTTAATGAAGTATTATTAACTCTGAACGGATTAAGATTTGGAACTTGCGCGAACGGCGCCATAATAACTTTTATTCAGCTCAAAATTACCTATCCAATGATATAACACACATAGCTATTGGAAGGTGGGACCAGGATTTGCATCCTCCTTTATGATAGAATTTCAATAACACTTTTAGTATCAGTTGGTATCGAGCAGTTATTTTTTGATTTGAAACATTAAATTAACGATTATTTTTATTTGTATAGACGCATTATTTCAAAATGTTAGAGTACATTATGTGGGCACTGCGTTTGAAACAACCGCTATTTTATATTATTCACCAATTGGTTTTATAGTCCCATTAGTTTTGACGCTGTACTGTCGTTACATTGTTCCTACATATAGTTATATGTATACAATAGGTAAATGATCAAATAATGTATCAGAGATATTGTAAAAAAAGGTTTTTTAAAAGAGTAACGAATGGCGGTCTTCTCCATTCGAAGCTACACTTTCGAACGAGCGCCTAGCTTCACTGACAATTCAATTTGACGTTACAGACAGACTGACGGACAATTCAATTTGACGTTTCAAAAGTGCCTAATTTAGGATTAATTGAAATAAATGCTTTGACTTTGACTTTGAGTTGATCCGTCGCTTCATTTACCATAAAAAAGGCAATTAATATTAAAACCTGCTTCTAAATGTTACAAACGCTTTTGAAATCTAAATGAAAACCAGTTCAGCCAATCGTGAGATGATCGGGGACAAACATACATACATACATTCAAATCAAACTGTTAACCTTCTTTTTTTTAAAGAGTAGGTTATAAACGGTAAAAACGTTTCTTAGCATCGTCACGGTTTTTATCCCCGAAGGGGTAGGCAGAGGTGCACATTACGGCACGTAATGCCGCTGTACAATGTACACCCACTTTTCACCATTTGTGTTATAAGTCCCAAGTAAGAGGTTCAAAAAACCGAAAAGTATTTTTTCCGATTTTCGATAATTTCTCAGTAGTAGCACGGAGTCTGGAATTGTGCCCAGTACATGACAATAGGCACACCCCCTATTACATGGGACTTATAACACAAATGGTGTGTGATACATTGTATAAAGGCATTACGTGCCGTAATGTGCACCTCTGCCTACCCCTTCGAGGATTAAAGGCGTGGCGTTGTGTGTGTGTGTGCGAAAAAAGCCCAACAATAGGTACTTTGCACGACCCAGGAATCGAACCCGAAATCCCTTGTCCACTTGCAACCACTCGACCAACGAGGCAGTCAAATAAATAAAAACCCATCTTTTCTCACCATATGTGGGAACTCATACTGGGCAGCATCAGTTCCTCCAATGATCAGCTCGTCAGCATTGTGATGACAGCGGTTACTCCTGCTGAGGTCTCCTGTCAGAGCTACTCCCTTCTCACACGGGTAGACCAACTTCTCCTGATACTCTATACATTCTGCAAAAACACGGTTTCTTTATGATATAAGCCGGTAAACGAGCTGACGGATCACCTGATGGTAAGCAATCGCCGCCACCCCCGAAACACTAAAGGCGTTACAAGTGCGTTGCCGGCCTTTTGTGTTAGGAATTTAAGGGTTGTTTAGGATATTTTTTTTACGTTTGATGGGTCGACGTTTGGCCGCTATCTCACCTGATGGTAAGTGATGAGGCGGCCTACGATGGAGCACGTCTGTCCATAAGCAACCTATTCACTCGGGCTTTGAAGACACCCAGGTTATACCCATCAGGAAACACAGACTCCGGCAAGGAGTTCCACTCCCTAGCAGTTCGCAAAAGGAAGCTTGAAGCGAAGCGCTTCGTGCGTGTGGGTGGGATATCTACCATGAAACGGTGACGCCTCGCCGGACTTGGGGATTGGGAAGATTGGGAAGGGGTGGTAAATAGGCCTCCAGTAACCTCACTCACACAACGCAAACATTGTTTCACGTCGGTATACTGCTCGGCCGTGGTATCACTCCGGTCGAGCTGGCCCAGCAGTGCCGAAGCATGGCTCTCCCACACCTATTATTATGACTGTACTCACTGTCCCAAGCCTTTTGTCCAGTTTTCTTCGAAGTCAAAGCTTCAGGAATTGGTTCACAGCCGCTGTTGTTCGGGTCTACATTGACGTAGTCATATACTGGGGGTATGTACTCCGTGGTTGTCGTCACAGAAGGCCTGAAAATTATATGAAAACATACTAAATTAATGATTATGTTATCCACTTACTCACGTAACTGTTTGACGAGAAAATGATCTACCCCTGTTTCTGTTCCAAACATCCCTTTCCCTTCAGACTTTTTGATGAGCACAAACATACAAACTTTCGCATTTATAGTTAGATAATAATCCTGTTTCTTTAAGACGAAAATACCATTCAATGACTTCTTCCGCCTTGAGCGAGACGAGAGGAAGTGTCAGACTCTTACTGACTAAAAACCACGACGTTCCTACTCCTGCTTTTTGACCCGGAGCCCCGGTAAGATAATACTCCTGCTTACCTCTTGGTCGTGGTAGCAGTGGGTCCAGTACTTCTGTCTAGGCAGCAAACGATAGGATCCACGTTGTCAAACGCACAGATCTGAAAATGAACACAAAATATTTTACTACTATTGTGTTTATATTACAACTTTTATGAGACATACTAAATATATAGGGTGACTGGTAATTAGTGAACGAAATTTAAACACGTGATTGTACTTATGATTTCAAACAACTTTCCCAAAGAAACTTTTTTTGTATACTCATTAGATTTATTTTTATCACAATAACAAAACAACAAAATTTTGCGTGCGTGTGCTTTCGCATGATCAGCTGTTAGCAGCGAGGCGTCCGCGCCCGCGTTATCGGAGAACTAGTAGGTATGTATTTTGGAACCTTCCGCGCGCGTGCTAATGAAATTTCTTTTTTATGATATAAGCCGGTAAACTAGCTGGCATATCACCTGATCGTTAGCAATCGCCACCGCCCATGGATACTGGAAACACCAGAGGCGTTGCAGGTGCGTTGCCGGCCTTTTGGGGGTTAGGCATTTATGGGTTGTTGGGGAATCGGGGATTGGAAAAATCGTGAATTGGGAATTGGGCCTCCGATAACCTCACTCACACAACGAAACACAACGCAAGCATTGTTTCACGTCGGTGTACTGTGAGGCCGTGGTATCACTCCGGTCGAGCCGGCCCAGCAGTGCCGAAGCATGGCTCTCCCACACTTCGTTTCTCTGTTTGTATGCACTCCTATGCATGAGAAGCGGACATCTTACACCTCCGGGCCCCCACGGTAAATATAGCAATGAATAAATCTATTATTACCGTATTTATTTTGTTACTTGTTTACAAATTATAAGGAAAATCTCACCCACCGCCGTTTATATTCCATTAAGGAAAAACGTTAAAATAATTATCACAAACAGTGTCCATATGGGTAATTGACATAGTCATCTCTACATAATATATTATAACTGCTCTAAATAGCTTCGATTCCCGCCCGTATCATAACATAACGTGCCGCGCGTCACGCGCCTCAAAAAGCCATTAGACCACCACAGATGGGGCCCAGTAGGGCTGATACCTGATCCGGAGCTGCGGACTACCTAGCGGGTTTACCGGGGCTCCGGCTCGAAAAGCAGGAGTAAGAACGGGGTGGTGTTTAGTCAGTAAGAGTCTGACACTCGCTCTCGCCTCGCCCAAGGCGGGTGAAGGCATTGGATGGCCTTCGCACATCAAAAAAAATCACATGTTAGTCTTGTCCATACAAGACAACCATTAAAATAAAGATTAGTCATCTACCTGCAGTTAGATGGGAAAGCCCCGGTCAATTAAAGAGCTACTAAGAAAAACTATTAAATACTAATTAAATTATAATAAAAATTAATGAACCATAATTGGTGTCTACTAAGTAACCTAATAGATACTATTATAAAACTGCTCGTAAAATGATTCAACATCATCATCATCATCCGAGAGAGCCATGATTAAGTGCGGAAAGCCATGCTTCGGCACTGCTGGGCCGGCTCGACCGGAGTGATACCACGGCCGAGCAGAAAACCGACGTGAAACAACGCTTGCGTTGTGTTTCGTTGTGTGAGTGAGGTTACCGGAGGCCCAATCCCCCCTTCCCAATCTTCCCCATCCCCGATTCCCGAACAACAACCCTTAAATTCCTAACTCCCAAATAGCCGGCAACGCACTTGTAACGCCTCTGCTGTTTCAAGTGTCCATGGGCGGCGACGATTGCTTACCATCAGGTAATACATCTGCTCGATTACCGGCGTGTTTCAGTAAAAAAAAAACGTCTACTGCTGAACAAAGGCCTTCCCCTTAGTCCTCCACGTAGAACGACAAGCTGCCATCTGCATCCACTGGCTCCCCGCCACTCTGACGATGTCGTCGGTCCACCTAGTGGGAGGTCTGCCCCCGTTACGTCTTTCAGTCGTGGTGGCCACTCAATCACCTCCCTGGCCGTCGCCCATGGACACCCGAAACACCAGAGGCGTTACAAGTGCGTTGCCAGCCTTTGGAGGGTTAGGAATTTAAGGGTTGTTGGAGAATCGGGGATTAGGAAGATTGGGAAGGGAGGTAATTGGGCCTTCGGTAACCTTACTCACACAACGAAACATATAACCCTACCACAGCCTCACTAAAAACCGACATGGAACAACCACAGCGTTCTGTTTTGTTGTGTTATTGAGGTTACTGGAGCCCCAGTTACCCCTTTTCCAATCTTTATATCCCAGATTCCTCAACAACCTTTAGATTTCTAACCCCCAAAAGGCCATAGCACTTTGGTGTTTCAAGTGTCCATGGGCGGCAGCGATTGCTTACCATCAGCTGATCCGTCTGCTCGTTTACCGGCTTATACCATAAAAATAAATTTTGAGCTTACCTTTGGGTTTTTCCGGTTCCTTATATCCTGGATAGCAGTCTGACATCTGTTTAAGTTTGTGCATATACCGGCGACGCCATCTTTGGTGCAGTATTCACCTGCATACAGAGAAGATAAAATGCATTTACTTTTGCCAATGTGAGGGGAACAGACAGCTGTAGGCCACTACCTAGCGGGTTACCGGGACTCCGGCTCGAAAAGCAGGAGTAGGAACAGGGTGGTTTTTAGTCAGTAAGAGTCTGACACTCCCTCTCGCCTCGCGGGAGGAAGCACTGGAGGATTTTCCTCCCTTAAAAAAAGCTGTAGCCTACAAATTAATTTTTTTTTTGAAGGGCGAAAATCTTTCAATGACATCTCCCGCCTTGGGCGAGGCGCGAGAGAGTGTCAGATTCTTACTGAATAAAAACTACCCCGTTCCTACTCCTGCTTTTTGAACCAACGGCATCAGCCCTATTGGGCCACACCTGTGGTAGTCTGGCTATTTGAGACGCTCGCGTTGTCACGTACGCACGAGTCTGGTTAACTTAGTATGGATGGCAACGTCATGGTCACGCCTTTTATCCCCGAAGGGGTAGGCAGAGGTGCTCATTACGGTACGTAATGCCGCTATACAATGTACACACAGTTTTCACCATTAGTGTTATAAGTCCCATGTAATATGTGGTGAACCTATTGCCATATACTGGACACAATTCCTTAATATGAATATTACCATTATTTCAAGGGTTCGAAGAGGTGTTTATGTTTGTTATGTTAGTGCCTTTAGCACTATAGTAAGTAAATATTATGTAGCTTAAAATAAAATACATAAACATCAAATTGTATTGACTTGAATGAGGAAAAGAGTAGAAATATTGAAATATCTTTAAGTTATTCTGAACGATTCGTTACTCATACTGGTACTTAATAAACAAGTGGTATTTATTGGGTAAGGAAAATAATACGGTAAATGACTAATTTTTATTTCAATGTCCGTCTTGTAGATTATTTCAAAACATTACACACGTATTTTTTATTTTTCTTACGGAAACATAACTTTCGAACATTATAAAGATTATCACATAAATAAACTAAAAATCACGGTTTAATTACGAAAATAATGGAGAAAAGCTCGTACTAGTTTCGAGTCACAGAGGGACTCTTGAGCAGCATGCAGTGATTTTTAGTTAATTTACTATGTCTCACGATAGCTATTATAAAAAAAAAATCGTATTTTGTTTTTCTTACAAAAATAAATACTTCCGAAGATAAATTGATTTGAAATGTCGCGTGACGTCACTTATAGGTATATTTTATGCGTAGAAATGACGTATTTAGCTCCCACTCCTAAACTTTGATTCGTTTTATCTAAGTATTGTTATCTTATATGACAAAATAAAAAAATACGTGTCTAATATTTTTTCATTACCTAACTGACGGACTAAATAGATTTCGTTCCAATATCGTTCAGTAGTTTCAGCGTGATTGACGGACTAACATTTGAACATTCAAAAACGTGTGATTGTTAGGTAAGTTTCTTACTATGTGTTTGTCTGTATGTTTGTTACTCAATCATGTCAAAACGGCTGATGGGATCGGAATGAAATTTGTAACAGGGGTAGATTATGGTCTGGAATAATACACGACTACTTTTTACCTCACTGGAATGCGGGCGAAGCCACTAGCGGAAACCGGTATGTAATAAATTAATAAAGCCCAGTCGATTAGTACGACACCCATGGCAAGAGTAACGGTGCTTTTCCAACAGATGTGCTATGTAGCTATGCTACCAAGATGTAATAGCTGAGCTGTAAAACTATGTGACTGTTTCCACTGATACTAAGCTATGTAGCTGTGTGGGGAAGATGCGCAGCTCGAGTATGCGATGTATCGATAGTAGGTATCCAAGGCACACATCTTTCCATACAAAAACATAGCTTAATTGAGTCCGTTTCCACCTCTTTCCAAATAAAAAAAAACATAGCTTAGTTGACTCCGTTTCCACCAGTGCTAAGCTATGTGTACCAATGAATATGATTGGTGGAAGCCCAACGCATCAACAGCAACGTAGCATAGCACATCTCTGGTGGAAAAGCACCCAAAGGACGGTGACAAAAGTATTTATATTTTTACATTTGATGGGTCGACGTTTGACCGCTATATCACCTGATGATAAGTGATGATGCGGCCTACGATGGAGCACGTCTGCCCATGAGCAACCTATTCACTCGGGCTTTAAAGATACCCAGGTTATACACAGGAAACACAGACTCCGCCAAACAATTTTACTTTGTGATCAAAACAGTTGTTTTGTCAACAATAATAAAGGAATATTTTAATACAGAAACAACTTTGTTTAGTACGTCTCATACAACCTCATTGCCAAGGGCATTCATTACCTCCGATATTTGAACAATAAAAACAAGAAAAAATATGAAAAAAACTTCAAATAATACCTTCGAATTGGGCTTGAATACACACAAATACAGACACTAATAGAACATTGAACAACATTTTTAATGCTTGAACACTATATACTAGTAAATATGTTGTTTTTAAAAGTTTATTTTTGTTATGTAAAACACAATTGCTGAGATACGTCCGCTCGCCAAAGACGGCTCGCGTTGACTAGCGGGATAACCACTTAACGACAGACTAGACACTGCAAAATGCTAATTTTCGTATCTACTTTATACAAGTTTTGTTATGACAACAAAATACATAAACATATACATATATGTATATTACTTATAAGTATTTTTTTTCTAGTATAAACCGGTAAATGAGCAGACGGTAATCCCCATTTTTACCAATTTACTGGTTTATCCCAACCATTTTTATATACAATGTGATAGGTGTGGGACTTCTAACCCGTTAAGGCTGAGTACTACATCTAATTTTATCGACAAAAAAAATAATATGGGGTGTTGAACCCCCAATTGAAAATAGCGATTTTTTCGGTAAAAATAATTCAGAAATGATTTTTTTCTCCCCAAAACATTATGAAATGTATGAAAAAACTAATGAATTAGTTAGCCAAGGTTATTAGCTACCGTTTGTCGTTTTTTTTTTGTTTCTACGACGCGTACAACTTTTGATATTATAATTAAAGTAAAAAAAATATTAAAATAGCCATAATTTTTAGGGGGAGGGGGTTTGACCCCCCATATTATTATTCTTTTGTCGATAAAATTAGATGTAGTACTCAGCCTTAACGGGTTAGAAGTCTCACCCCTATCACATTGTATATAATTCTTCTGTAAGTGTGTATGTCACTGAACTTCTCTTAAACGACTGGACCGATTTTGATGAATTTTGTGTGTGTTCAAGGGGATCTGAGAATGGTTTAGATTCACAATTTTGTCCGCTGGACAATGGTTTTTTAATTTATTTGTAATTTATTAGTAGTTGTTGATTTTGGAATGTTTTACATTGGATCCGACAAATGTTCAAATTAAAGACGTGTAGACAGGACAACGTCTGTCGGGTCCGCTAGTATCTATACATACTCAAACCTTCTCTGTGTGAGAAGAGGCTGTGGTCAGTAGTGGACACTTATAGGCTGTTGATATATGTATATAAGTATAGGTTAACAAACGAGCAGACGGATTAAACGGACTGATGGTAAGCAATCGCCGCCGCGCGTGGACACTTGAAACACCAGAGGCGTTACAAGTGCGTTACCGGCTTTTTGGGAGTTAGGAATTTAAGGGTTGTTGTTCGGGAATGGGGATGGGGAAGATTGGGAAGGGGGGAATTGGGCCTCCCTGGGAATTTTCCCTGTTTTCCAGCTGAATTTTCTTTCCCGGAGCCCGAGACCTTTCCAACGAATGCAAAACCTTGGAACCTTGGAACCTTGTTTCATAAAAAACAAAAATCATTGGTGGCGAAACGGAGTTCGCCGTGTTTACTAGTTTTGATATTAACAGTGGTTATTCCAATATTACACTTCAATTTTATTTATCAGTCTAGATACCTAATTGTATGTAGTTGTTAATATATTATATATTTGGGTCGTAATGCCCTCCGTATCTTCTGACCTCAGCCAGGTCGTTAGCCCCGACTTATTGGTCTCTTTAGTTATAAACAAATTATTATTCTTTATGATACCTATAAGGCGGTAATCGAGCAGACGACGTGAATGCATTATTTATCAACAATCAAATTCAAATAGTATTTATCAACAATCAAATCAAACTCAAATAGTAGCGACACCTAGTGAAATACTAGCGAATTAACTAGACCAGATATATGAATGTGATGGAAGCTAAAGAAGTATGTAAGGAGCGTAGTAGGTGGCGCTCTGTAGTTTCTGTATACCATCAGATGTATGAATGTGATGGAAGCTAAAGAAATATGTAAGGAGCGTAGTAGGTGGCGCTCTGTAGTTTCTGTATACCATCAGATGTATGAATGTGATGGAAGTCTAAAGAAGTATGTAAGGAGCTTAGTAGGTGGCGCTCTGTAGTTTCTGTATACCATCAGATGTATGAATGTGGTGGAAGCTAAAGAAGTATGTAAGGAGCGTAGTAGGTGGCGCTCTGTAGTTTCTGTATACCATCAGATGTATGAATGTGGTGGAAGCTAAAGAAGTATGTAAGGAGCGTAGTAGCTATGTATCTCAGTAGTAGCACGGAGTTTGGAATTGTGTCCAGTATATGGCAATAAGCTCACCCCCTATTACATGGGACTTATAACATTAATAGTGAAAAGTTGGTGTACATTGTATAGCGGCATTACGTGCCGTAATGTGCACCTCTGCCTACCCCATCGGGGATAAAAGGGCATGACGATACGAATGAAAAAAAAACTACTTATTTAATTTCATTTATTTTATTATCAAAAATAGTACATTGTTTATAATAATTATTATGTTTACATGACAAATATATGTTTGTATGTATTTTAGTATGTTATTATATTCGATCTAAGATTAGTACGAACTCGGCTATGTCACGATTAGCAATTTAAAAAAATATCAAGATTATATTTAAGATGCTTTTTCTACCAGAGATGTGCTGTGTAGCTATGCTACGAAGATAGCTAAGCTGTGAAACTATGTGACCGTTTCCACTGATACTAAGCTATGTAGGTGTACGAGGAAGATGCGCAGATCGTGTATGCGATGTATCGACAGTAGGGAAGCCATCTAAAGCACGCATTTTTCCGTATAAAAACATTGCTTAGTTGAACCCGTTTCCAACAGCACTAAGCTATGTCTACTAATGAATATGATTGGTGGAAGCCAAACGCATCCACAGCAACGTAGCATAGCACATCTCTGGTGGAAAAGCACTATTAAAGATAATCTCCTATAAATTATCAAGTGGTCATATTTACTGTACATAATTATGTCACTTTGTTCGTGATAAAGTGATAATTTTTATGAGTATTATTTATCTACTAACTGGGTATCATATACCCTCACACTCGCCGAGTTCCATTTCTATTATTATACTACTTAAAGTACCTTTACTCTATATTTACACTTAAAATAAAAAATACTCATTTATTAATGCTTGTTCTATATGTGTGTACCTATATTCTATATTAACACTTAAAATATAAATTACTAATTTATTAACGCTTGTTCCATATGTGTGGGGCGATGTTTGTCGCATGAATTATATAACGCGGCGAGCATTAAGTTATAAACTTTACGCTCGCCGCGTTATTTGTATATATTTACATATTATTATTTACAATCGTCATTGATATTTTTACAATAATGCTTGTTCTATAGGGGGGCGATATTTGTCGCATGAATTATATAACGCGGCGAGCATTAAGTTATAAACTTTACGCTCGCCGCGTTATTTGTATATATTTACATATTATTATTTACAATCCTCATTGATATTTTTACAATAATGCTTGTTCTATGGGGGGCGCTATTTGTCGCATGAATTATATAACGCGGCGAGCATTAAGTTATAAACTTCACGCTCGCCGCGTTATTTGTATATATTTACATATTATTATTTACAATCCTCATTGATATTTTTACAATAATGCTTGTTCTATGGGGGCGCTATTTGTCGCATGAATTATATAACGCGGCGAGCATTAAGTTATAAACTTCACGCTCGCCGCGTTATTTGTATATATTTACATATTATTATTTACAATCCTCATTGATATTTTTACAATAATGCTTGTTCTACTGGGTGTGTCGATATTTGTCGCATGAATTATATAACGCGGCGAGCATAAAATTATAAGCTTTACGCTCGCCGCGTTATTTGTATATATTTACATATTATTATTTACAATCCTCATTGATATTTTTACAATAATGCTTGTTCTATAGGGGGGCGATATATGTCGCATGAATTATATAACGCGGCGAGCATTAAGTTATAAACTTCACGCTCGCCGCGTTATTTGTATATATTTACATATTATTATTTACAATCCTCATTGATATTTTCACAATAATGCTTGTTCTATAGGGGGGCGATGTTTGTCGCATGAATTATATAACGCGGCGAGCATTAAGTTATAAACTTTACGCTCGCCGCGTTATTTGTATATATTTACATATTATTATTTACAATCCTCATTGATATTTTTACAATAATGCTTGTTCTACTGGGTGTGTCGATGTATGTCGCATGGATTATATAACGCGGCGAGCATAAAATTATAAACTTTATGCTCGCCGCGTTACATGTACATATTTACAGATTTAGAACAATTATTACTACTTTTAAAAAATACGCTTTTGTCCTATATGTGTGCGTCGATATATGTCGCATGAATTATATAACGTGGCGAGTATAAAGTCACAAACTTTATGCTCGCCACGTTAACTGAGATAATAATAATAATGAATACTGTACATAATTATTTACACCGCTTACAGTACTAACTTATTTCTAGATATTTACAAAATGTAATTGCTATGTCTATGCGACACATATATATTATCATGTATATTTATTTTTTATTTATTTAATTCTTTATGCACATGAGTGTGTACATGAGGTGGGCTTAATGCCATAGGCATTCTCTACCAGTAAAACCTTTAGGTGGTGCAATCAAGAACCAGTGGTAGGTGCATGGAGCAAGCAAATCAAGAAAGCTCAAGTGGAAAAAATATAATATAATACAATATATGTACTTACACAAATATATACCAAAATATATTTAAATAATATAGAAACATAATAAACCTACATAATAACATTACATGTAATATATACATACTACTTATAGTGAATTATATAACGCGGCGAGCGAAAAATTTCGGTTTTTATGCTCGTTGCGTTAAATTATTTACAGATTGAGAATATAATATATTTATTACTATTTTTTACAATAACGCTTGTTCTATTGTGTGCGTAGATATACTTCGTATGGATTATATAACGCGGCGAGCATAAAATTACAAACTTTACGCTCGCCACATTATTTGTATTTATTCACATATTTACAATCTTCATTGATATTTTTACAAAAAAAATACCTGTTCTTTGTGTGTGCGTCGATATATGTCGCATGAATTATATAACGCGACGAGCATAAACACCTTCGCTGCTATAATAAAATGTATTACTTTCACCTGGTGCGGTGGCGATCCAAACAAGTCTGCCATAAACTTTCAGACAGTGCGTGGCGGGCCTTTTGAGCCTGCCAATACTGTAATGTCCTATCATGTCCCGCACCGGGGGAAAGTTCTCACATTTTGGGTCCACACAAACTGGAAGTCCCGGCGGCGGGTTGATTATGGGTGATCCGCAGTGAACGTGTTAAGTTATAAGCTTTACGCTCGCCGCGTTAATTGTACATATTTACATATTTACAAACCTTATTGCTATTTTTACAAATTGCTTGTTCTACTGTGGGTGTCGATATTTGTCGCATGGACTATATAACGCGGCGAGCATAAAATTTCGAATTTTACGCTCGCCGCGTTAAATTTATAGGGGCCATCCATAAATTACATCACACAAATTTCATGATTTTTGACCCCTCTTCCGCTTTTGTCACAATTGGTCACATTCTTGAGACCTTCCGCTCCCTCGTGTGATGTCACATTTTATAATTTTATATCAAGAATATTTGAGTTTTTCAATAATATAATAACTACACTCACAGGCACATTTAACCGCCCACCTTGATTTTCTTGATTTTCTCATACACTACTTAAATCTGGGTAAGTTTGATATTTTTTAAAAAAATTAGACATATTATGTTATTTAAATACTGTGAAGTAATGTTAAAATCCGCATTTATTCATCACTTAAATTTAAAAAAAGCATTTTTAGAGATTTCTGTAGGAAACTCTTGTTTTACAATATTTGTTATTTTTCAGTTTCTGGGCTCAGTTATTGGTTTTTAGTACTGGGTGTTACCTCTTCTGGCTCTAATGACTTCTTGCAGTCGGTTTGGAACGCCATCAATGACATCTTGGATGTCTGATTGAGGGATGTTATGCCACTCCTCAACTGCAGCAATCTTGAGCTCCCCAATCGTCGTTGGTGCGGCAACCCTTGCTCGAACTCATCTTTTAAGCTTGTCCCAGATGTGTTCAATTGGATTGAACCCAGGACTGCGTGCTGGCCACGGTAATATTCGTATACCGACCTCGTCCAGGTACTGGGCCACCGTTCTAGCGCCATAACTTCGTGCATTAACGTGCATTAATTGAAAATTTTCACGAATAAATGGTGCAAATGTCACGATATGGTCTTGAAGACCCTCTTCCTGATCTCGGTATGCAATAACACTACCCCTATCAAACCCTACAAGATCGGTACGAGCATCGTAACTGGTGCCGCCTCAAATCATTATTGAACCTCCCTGATAACCACAGTTTCCAATATCGTACACGAGGCAAACTCTCATTTAGTCATCTGTACACTCGCTAACGCCCATCTGGACCTCATAGGGCTATTCAGCTTTCGTCTGAAAACAGAACGTCATTCCATTGGTCTGTGGACCAGTTTGCGTATTCTCGCGCAAATTGAAGTCGCGCTCTACGGTGCTGTATGAGCAATTCTGGGGCACGTGCTGGACGAAACGCAGTTAGGTTCCTCTCTGCCAACCCTCTGCTCACCGTCTGTTCACTTACGCTGACATTTCTCACTTCAAATAGGCGGGTTCTAACCTCGGGAGCTGTGGTAAAGCGATTTCTCAATACATTGTTCACAATGAAACGATCGTCCCGAGCCGATGTGCATCAATGACAGTCTTGTCCCGGTCTCCGCGTGTAGGAACCCGTCTCCCTAAAGCGTGTGATAGCATCCCGCACAGTGATTCGAGGTACACCAAGCATCCGAGCATTGTGACGTTGGCTGTACCCAGTATCGGCAAAAGCTACGGCTCTTTCAGCTCCAGTTGCATCCAGTGGCACTTTTATTCGATTACAATAATCAAGGGGGTGTAGTAAATTAAGCAAAATGTAATCACACCAAAAAGAGCAGGATAACCAGGTTAAAACTCACACTAACCCGATCGCTGAGAATGTAAAATTTCGACTAAGTTACAAAAATGCATCTGAATGCAGGAACTTCTAAAAAAAACAAGTGTCAAGTGTTTAATTTATTGCCAAAGTAGCCACTTGAAACATAACAGCCATCGGGATAAACATTCCTTATCGCAAACTAACGCGGTGACGTATTTCTAAGGTGGGCGGTTAAATGTGCCTGTGAGTGTAGTTCCAAGTTCGTGTTTTAACAGTTAGATTATAATAATTGAAATGTGACGTCACGAAATTTAAGACCACTTCCTGTGACAAGGTCACATCAAGTCACACTTCGCCTACTCCCCCCCCCACCCCCCTTAACGTTTGACATAATTAATGGATGGCCCCACATATTTACATATTGACAGCCCTTATTACTACTTTATACAATAACACTTGTTCTATTGTGTGTGTCGATGTTTGTCGCATGAATTATACAACGCGGCGAGCATTAAATTATAAACTTTATGCACACTTTATGACACATAAGCTATATCGCCCTACGATATTGTGTCGAACCCTGCGCAATAAATTTTGGTCAGGATCCAAGGCCATTGTTTTTAATTTATCGAAAGCGTCGACAATCCGTGTTCGGAGCTCAGCTTCGCTTTCTGATAACCTCGCGTAAACTTCATTTTTAATGAATCACCAAACATTATGTTCAGCCGCTCTCTTGCAAGGAGTACGGAGTGTGGAGGAGCTCCGTCCAACTGGAACCATACCCTTGAGTTTGCTGCCACAGACAATCCATCTAAATACTCAGAAATTGGACCGTCACAGAGTTCTAAGAACTTCTGAGCATTCAGATTTCCGTCAATGAAGAACGGACCCACTATGTTTTCTCCGTGAATGCCGGTCCAAACATTTACCGAAAACCGGTACTGATGCGCTGATTCCCTTATTAAGTGAGGATTGGTATGGCTCCAGTGACGCATGGTCTGTCGGTTCCACATGCCGTTTCGAGTAAATGTGACAAAACACATTTCTCACGAAATGTTGGTCTTGAGCAATCCGGTCTAACATCCAGCGACAATACATTTCTCTCACGGGCTTGTCACGTGGCAGCAGCGCCTGCACCTTACAGTACTTGTACGAACGTACTTTGTCCTTTTTGAGGATTCGGTGTATCGTCCGATGGTGCACGTTAAACGTACTTACTGCTTGCCTAAGACTGCAGGTTGGATTATTACGAAAATGGGTTAAAACCCTTTGTTCCAACATCGCCGAAGTTTGCTGTCCAGCAACTCCATCATGGGTATTAGGCATCAGCGGCTGATTGTCTCTGAGTCTTTGTACAGCACTAATGATTGTATGAACAACAGTCGGGCAGTGACGAGATGCTCCGTATCTCTCTCGATAAATCCGCAGAGTCAACGCTGCGTTCTGATGACATTCACCGTACATCAAAATCATGTCCGTGTACTCTGCAGCACTGTAATAACGTCGCAGCATTTCGGCACAACACACACACATTAAAAAGTTTACTTTATAAATGAAAATTACCTAAATTACACAATTAACTAAAATACTAATGTCAGTGTCTATTTCACAGTAAAAAAACTAAATAATAATAAAACTAAGAACTAAAATAATAAATAACAAGAAAAAAACTAATTTAAGTTATAAGCTTTAAGCTCGCCGCGTTATTTATACATATTTACAATCTTCATTGATATTTTTACAATAACGCTTGTTCTATTGTGTGTGTCGATATTTGTCGCATGAATTATATAACGCGACGAGCATAAAATTATAAACTTTACGCTCGCCGCGTTAATTGTACATAATTATGTATTTACAAATATTTACATATTGAAAACATTTATTACAACTTTATATAAAATTCTTTATTTAAAGAGATTGCACGTAAGCGATTCGATTCTACACGTGACCAGAAGGCTGGCTATTTCTTCGGTCAAAAGATAAGCATTGCCATGCAACTTGGCAATGCGGCCAGACTTTTGGGAACGTTCCCCAGAGTATAAAATTTCAAATTTTACGCTCGCCGCGTTAAATGTACATATTTACAGATTGACAATATTTATAACTACTTTATACAATTACGCTTGTGTCCTATGTGTGTGCGTCGATATATGTCGCATGAATTATATAACGCGGCGAGCATTAAGATTAAGTTATGATCTTTATGCTCGCCGCGTTATTGGCACATATTTACATATTTACAGATTGAGAACATTTATTACTACTTTTTACAATAATGCTTGTTCTACTGTGTGTGTCGATGTTTGTCGCATGAATTATATAACGCGACGAGCATAAAGTTGTGAACTTTACGCTCGCCGCGTTATTTATGCTTATTTACATATTTACAAACCTTATTGATATTTTTACAAATAAATGCTTGTTCTATTGTGTGTTTCGATATTTGTCGCATGAATTATATAACGCGGCGAGCATAAAATTTCGAATTTTACGCTCGCTGCGTTAAATGTACATAATTATTTACAAATTGAAAACATTTATTACTATTTTATATAAAACACTTGGGCTATGGGTGCACATTCTGTATTTAAAGAGATTGCACGTAAGCTATTCGATTCTACACGTGGCTGGCTATTTCTTCGGTCAAAAGATAAGCATTGCCATTCAACGTGGCAATGCGGCCAGACTTCTGGGAACGTTCTCCAGAGCATAAAATTTCGAATTTTACGCTCGCCGCGTTAAATCTACATATTTACAACTTTCATTGATATTTTTACAAATAAATGCTTGTTCTATGTGTGTGTGTCGATATATGTCGCATGAATTATACAAGGCGGCGAGCATAATTTTCAAATAATAGACACTCGTGTTCAGACAGAGACACTGATTTATACACTGAGTGTACGGTGTATAGTGTCATAATTTAGATGTACCTTAAGACTACTTGCCTCTTTTTTTAACTCACTTCAAAAATAAGCAACCGGGGCAAGCGAAATAAATGTTAATTATGTATGTAAGTTGCTTTAATTGGTTGTCTACCGTTGTAACTTTTTGAATTAAATAAATAAATAAATAAAACCATTTACAAATTGAAATAGATGTTATTTTTACACCTAGCTATGTTCGTCGGTCTTTGTCGCAAGAATTATACTAACCCGGCAAGCATAAGGGAAATCCTCATGGACTTTCTCCACCTGGGGAAAGAGGAGGGGCATACAGGATTCATAGGATTCAAAGGGCGGCAACGCACCTGTGACTCCTCTGGTGTTGCGGGTGTCCATGGGCGGCGCTGATCGCTTACCATCAGGTGACTCGTTTGCTCGTTTGCCTCCTATTCCATAAAAAAAACCGGCTAAAACCCACCGGTGTCTTCTCCGGACGTGAACATGGGGCTGCGAGAATCTAAATTCTTTCGCAGCCCTACATCAAGTGTCGGCTAGGTCCGTCCTGACCTCATCTCTTGCCCGGGGTAGTTAGGCGTTGGACTACCCCTTGCGTCGTCTCAAAGGCGGGGAAAGCATAAGGTTTTACCTAATCCTTTGCTTGCTGGGTTCAACTTTAGAACGTTAATTTATAATTCAAAATACTTATTACTATCTGAAACTTATCTTCTAAAAAACTCTCCCTCGTTGTCGTGAGGTAAGGTGCCCAAAATACTGGCTCGTACTAAAAGCCTGTTCATCTTGCAAGGGATTAATATGCATTAATATCTTTGTTTGTTATTAACTATGTATAATATGCGTGTTCTGTGCGGGGCGATATTTTTCGCATAAATTATATAACGCGGCGAGCATAAAGTTGTAAACTTTACGCTCGCCGCGTTAATTAATCTTATTAACTATATAAATACATACAATAAAATTATTTACATGACTTACAATTAACTTAATTTTACTTGAGAACTATTATAATAAGTCGTTAGATATTTTTCGCATGAATTATATAACGCGGCGAGCATAAATTACGAACTTTATGCTCGTCGCGTTAATTAATATTACAGTAAACTATATTATTAATTTACACACTATCGCAATAACGATACACACTAGCGCATGAATTATATAACGTGGCAAGCATAAAGTTACCAACATTGCGCTCGCTGCGTTAATTGTACATATTTACATATTGACAACACTTATAACTACTTTTTACAAATAAATGCTTGTTCTATTGGGTGCGTCGATGTTTGACGCATGAATTATATAACGCGGCGAGCATAAATTTAATTTTATGCTCGCCGCGTTAAATATACATATTTACATATTGACAATATTTATTACTACTTTTAAAAAAATACGCTTGTATCCTATATGTGTGCGTCGATATATGTCGCATGAATTATATAACGCGGCGAGCATAAAATTGTAAACTTTACGCTCGCCGCGTTGAATCTACACATTTACATATTTACAAGTCTCTAAGATATTTTTACAAAAAAAAATGCTTGTTCTATTGTGTGTGTCGATATTTGTCGCATGAATTATATAACGCGGCGAGCATAAAATTATAAACTTTACGCTCGCCGCGTTAATTGTGCACATTTACATATTTACAAACCTTATTGCTATTTTTACAAATTGCTTGTTCTACTGTGGGTGTCGATATTTGTCGCATAGTCCATGCGACAAATATCGATTAGATTATAATAATTGAATGTGACGTCACGAAATTTAAGACCACTTCCTGTGACAAGGTCACACTTCGCCGACCCCCCCCCCCCCCTTAACGTGTGACGTAATTAATGGATGGCCCCACATTTTTACATATTGACAACATTTATAACTACTTTATACAATAACGCTTGTTCTATTGTGTGTTTCGATATTTGTCGCGTGGATTATATAACGCGGCAAGCATAAAATTTTTGAATTTTACGCTCGCTGCGTTAAATGTACATAATTATTTACAAATTGAAAACAATTATTACAACTTTATATAAAACACTTGGGCTATGGCTGCACATTCTGTATTTAAAGAGATTGCTCGTAAGCTATACGATTCTACACCTGATCAGAAGGCTGGCTATTTCTTCGGTCAAAAGATAAGCATTGCCATTCTACTTGGCAATGCGGCCAGACTTTTGGGAACGTTCCCCAGAGCATAATTTTTCGAATTTTACGCTCGCCGCGTTAAATCTACATATTTACAACTTTCATTGATATTTTTACAAATAAATGCTTGTTCTATGTGTGGGTGTCGATATATGTCGCATGAATTATACAACGCGGCGAGCATAATTTTCAAATTATAGACACTCGTGTTCATACAGAGACATTCGATATATACACTGAGTGTACGGTATATAGCGTCATAATTCATATGTAACTTAAGACTAGTCACCTTTATTTTTAACTTACTCCAGAAACAAAAAAACGAGGCAAGCGAAATAAATGTTAATTATGTTTTAATTATGTATGTAAGTTGCTTTAATTGGTTGTCTACCGTTGTAACTTTTTGAATTAAATAAATAAATAAAACCATTTACAAAATGAAATAGATGTTATTTTTACACCTAGCTATGTTCGTCGGTCTTTGTCGCAAGAATTATATTAACCCGGCAAGCATAAGGGAAATCCTCATGGACTTTCTCCGCCTGGGGAAAGTGTAAGGGCATACAGGATTCATAGGATTCAAAGGGCGGCAACGCACCTGTGACTCCTCTGGTGTTGCGGGTGTCCATGGGCGGCGCTGATCGCTTACCATCAGGTGACTCGTTTGCTCGTTTGCCTCCTATTCCATAAAAAAAAAATACCGGCTAAAACCCACCGGTGTCTTCTCCGGACGTGAACATGGGGCTGCGAGAATCTAAATTCTTTCGCAGCACCACATCACGTGCCGGCTAGGTCCGTCCTGACCTCATCTCTTGTACGGGGTAGTTAGGCATTGGACTACCCCGTGCGTCGTCTCAGAGGCGGGGAAAGCATAAAAGGTTTTACCAAACCTCACGCTTGCCGGGTTCAACTATAGTAACGTTAATTTATAATTCAAAATACTTATTACTATCTGAAACTTATCTTCTAAAAAACTCTCCCTCGTTGTCGTGAGGTAAGGTGCCCAAAATACTGGCTTGTACTAAAGGCCTGTCTATCTTGCAAGAGATTAATATGCATTAATTTCTTTGTTTGTTATTAACTATGCATAATATGCGTGTTCTGTGCGGGGCGATATTTTTCGCATAAATTATATAACGCGGCGAGCATAAAGTTGTAAATTTTACGCTCGCCGCGTTAATTGTGTTTATTTACATATTTACAACCTCATTGATATTTTTACAAATAAATGCTTGTTCTACTGTGTGTGTCGATGTTTGTCGCATGAATTATATAACGCGGCGAGCATAAACACCTTCGCTGCGGTAATAAAATGTATTACTTTCACCTGGTACGGTGGTGGTCCAAACAAGCCTGCCATAAACTTTCAGACAGTGCGTGGCGGGCCTTTTGAGCCTGCCAATACTGTAATGTCCTGTCAAGTCCCGCACCGGCGGAAAATTCTCACATTTCGCGTCCACACAAACTGGAAGTCCCGCGGGTTGATTATGGGTGATCCGCAGTGAACGTGTTAAGTTAGAAGCTTTACGCTCGCCGCGTTAATTGTACACTACTAATTTATACAATACCGCTTGTTCTATTGTGTGTTTCGATATTTGTCGCATGGATTATATAACACGGCGAGCATAAAGTTATAAACTTTACGCTCGCCGCGTTAAATATTTACGAACATATTTACATATTGACAACATTGATTACTACTTAAGACAAATAAACGCTTGTTCTATTGTGTGTGACGATATTTGTCGCATGGATTATATAACGCAGCGAGCATAAAATTGTAAACTTTACGCTCGCCGCGTTAATTGTGCACATTTACATATTTACAAACCTTATTGCTATTTTTACAAATTGCTTGTTCTACTGTGGGTGTCGATATTTGTCGCATGGATTATATAACGCAGCGAGCATAAAATTCCAACTTTACGCTCGCCGCGTTAAATTTACATATTTACAGATTAAGAACAATTATTACTACTTTTAAAAAATACGTTTGTATCCTATGTGTGTGCGTCGATATATGTCGCATGAATTATATAACGCGGCGAGCATAAAATTGTAAACTTTACGCTCGCCGCATTAATTGTGCACATATACATATTTACAAACCTTATTGCTATTTTTACAAATTGCTTGTTCTACTGTGGGTGTCGATATTTGTCGCATGGATTATATAACGCAGCGAGCATAAAATTGTAAACTTTACGCTCGCCGCGTTAATTGTGCACATTTACATATTTACAAACCTTATTGCTATTTTTATAAATTGCTTGTTCTACTGTGGGTGTCGATATTTGTCGCATGGATTATATAACGCAGCGAGCATAAAATTGTAAACTTTACGCTCGCCGCGTTAATTGTGCACATTTACATATTTACAAACCTTATTGCTATTTTTACAAATTGCTTGTTCTACTGTGGGTGTCGATATTTGTCGCATGGATTATATAACGCAGCAAGCATAAAATTGTAAACTTTACGCTCGCCGCGTTAATTGTGCACATTTACATATTTACAAACCTTATTAATATTTTTACAAATAAATGCTTGTTCTATTGTGTGTTTCGATATTTGTCGCGTGGATTATATAACGCGGCGAGCATAAAATTATAAACTCTACGCTCGCTGCGTTAATTGTACATAATTATTTACAAATTGAAAACAATTATTACAACTTTATATAAAACACTTGGGCTATGGGTGCACATTCTGTATTTAAAGAGATTGTCCGTAAGCTATTCGATTCTACACGTGACCAGAAGGCTGGCTATTTCTTCGGTCAAAAGATAAGCATTGCCATTCAACTTGGCAATGCGGCCAGTCTTCTGGGAACGATCCCCAGAGCATAATTTTTCGAATTTTACGCTCGCCGCGTTAATTGTGCACATTTACATATTTACAAACCTTATTGCTATTTTTATAAATTGCTTGTTCTACTGTGGGTGTCGATATTTGTCGCATGGATTATATAACGCAGCGAGCATAAAATTGTAAACTTTACGCTCGCCGCGTTAATTGTGCACATTTACATATTTACAAACCTTATTGCTATTTTTACAAATTGCTTGTTCTACTGTGGGTGTCGATATTTGTCGCATGGATTATATAACGCAGCAAGCATAAAATTGTAAACTTTACGCTCGCCGCGTTAATTGTGCACATTTACATATTTACAAACCTTATTAATATTTTTACAAATAAATGCTTGTTCTATTGTGTGTTTCGATATTTGTCGCATGAATTATATAACGCGGCGAGCATAAAATTACAAACTTTACGCTCGCCGCGTTAAATGTACATATTTATGTATATATTGACAACATTTATTACATCTTTATATAAAACACTTGGGCTATGGGTGCACATTCTTTATTTAAAGAGATTGTACGTAAGCTATTCGATTCTACACGTGACCCTGAAGGCTGGCTATTTCTTCGGTCAAAAGATAAGCATTGCCTTTCAACGTGGCAATGCGGCCAGACTTTTGGGAACGTTCTCCAGAGCATAAAATTTCGAATTTTACGCTCGCCGCGTTAAATCTACATATTTACAACTTTCATTGATATTTTTACAAATAAATGCTTGTTCTATGTGTGTGTGTCGATATATGTCGCATGAATTATACAACGCGGCGAGCATAATTTTCTAATTATAGACACTCGTGTTCAGACAGAGACATTCGATTTATACACTGAGTGTACGGTGTATAGTGTCATAATTTAGATGTACCTTAAGACTTGTCGCCTTTATTTTTAACTTACTCCAGAAACAAAACAAACGAGGCAAGCGAAATAAATGTTAATTATGTTTTAATTATGTATGTAAGTTGCTTTAATTGGTTGTCTACCGTTGTAACTTTTTGAATTAAATAAATAAAACCGTTTACAAATTGTAATAGATGTTATTTTGACACCTAGCTATGTTCGTCGGTCTTTGTCGCAAGAATTATACTAACCCGGCAAGCATAAGGGAAATCCTCATGGACTTTCTCCACCTGGGGAAAGTGGAGGGGCATACAGGATTCATAGGATTCAAAGGGCGGCAACGCACCTGTGACTCCTCTGGTGTTGCGGGTGTCCATGGGCGGCGCTGATCGCTTACCATCAGGTGACTCGTTTGCTCGTTTGCCTCCTATTCCATAAAAAAAAAATACCGGCTAAAACCCACCGGTGTCTTCTCCGGACGTGAACATGGGGCTGCGAGAATCTAAATTCTTTCGCAGCCCCACATCACGTGCCGGCTAGGTCCGTCCTGACCTAATCTCTTGCCCGGGGTAGTTAGACGTTGGACTACCCCTTGCGTTTTCTCAGAGGCGGGGAAAGCATAAGTTTTTACCTAATCCTTTGCTTGCCGGGTTCAACTATAGTAATGTTAATTTACAATACAAAATACTTATTACTATCTGAAACTTATCTTCTAAAAAACTCTCCCTCGTTGTCGTGAGGTAAGGTGCCCAAAATACTGGCTTGTACTAAAGGCCTGTTCATCTTGCAAGGGATTAATATGCATTAATATCTTTGTTTGTTATTAACTATGCATAATATGCGTGTTCTGTGCGGGGCGATATTTTTCGCATAAATTATATAACGCGGCGAGTATAAAGTTGCGAACTTTACGCTCGCCGCGTTAATTTACTATATAAATACATACAATAAAATGATTTACATGACTTACAATTAACTTAATTTTACTTGAGAACTATTATAATAAGTCGTTAGATATTTTTCGTATAAATTATATAACGCGGCGAGCATAAATTAAGAACTTTATGCTCGTCGCGTTAATTAATATTACAGTAAACTATATTATTAATTTACACACTATCGCAATAACGATACACACTAGCGCATGAATTATATAACGTGGCGAGCATAAAGTTACCAACATTACGCTCGCTGCGTTAATTGTTAATATTTACAACATTTAATACTAATTTTTACAATAACGCTTGTTCTATTGTGTGTGTCGATGTTTGTCGCATGAATTATATAACGCGGCGAGCATTAAGTTATAAACTTTACGCTTGCCGCGTTATTTGTATATATTTACATATTATTATTTACAATCCTCATTGATATTTTTACAATAATGCTTGTTCTATAGGGGGGCGATATATGTCGCATGAATTATATAACGCGGCGAGCATAAAATTGTAAACTTTACGCTCGCCGCGTTGAATGACAACATTTACATATTTACAACTTTCTAAGATATTTTTACAATAACGCTTGTTCTATTGTGTGTGTCGATATTTGTCGCATGAATTATATAACGTGGCGAGCATAAAGTTGTAAACTTTACGCTCGCCGCGTTAATTGTACATATTTACAGATTTACAACACTTACAACTACTATATACAATAACGCTTGTTCTATTGTGTGCGTCGATGTTTGTCGCATGAATTATATAACGTGGCGAGCATAAAGTTGTAAACTTTACGCTCGCCGCGTTAATTGTACATATTTACAGATTTACAACACTTACAACTACTATATACAATAACGCTTGTTCTATTGTGTGCGTCGATGTTTGACGCATGAATTATATAACGCAGCGAGCGTAAAAATCCAAATTTTACGCTCGCCGCGTTAAATGTTCATATTTACATATTATTATTTACAATCCTCATTGTTATTTTTACAAATAAATGCTTGTTCTATTGTGTGTATCGATATTTGTCGCGTGGATTATATAACGCGGCGAGCATAAAATTATAAGCTTTACGCTTACGCTTAATTGTACATATTTACAACAATTTTAACTACTCTTTTACAACTATATTGATTTTATCGAGAACAAATAATATTTTAATTACATAATGCGACGAGCATAAACAATGTTTACACTTGCCGCATTAGCGAATCTTATTTACCATATAAATATGTACTATATAATTATTTACTTACAAAATCTTAATTTCCCTTGAGGATTATTATAATAAGTCGTTCGATATATTTCGTATGAATTATATAACACGACGAGCATAAACTCGAACTTTACACTTAATGAACATTACAGTAAAATTATATTATACATATTTACAGAACATACCTTAACTTATAATGCTATTTTTTATAGCTTAATTCAATTTTAATTTCAGCCATGATCGTTTCTCTTTCCTTGTCATAGATGTCAAATTCGTCCCGCCATCTCCTTCTGGGCCGCGACGTCTGTGGACGTTGAGCGGGCTCCACTCAGTAGTGAGTTTTGCCCACCGCTCGTCCGACATGCGGCAGACGTGACCAGCCCAATTCCACTTCAAGCTAGCGGCTTTATGACCAATGTCGATGATTTTAGTCGTGGAGCGCAGCGTGGTTGCGTGAGAATTATAATTACATACATTTTTTTTAATGTATCTCTATCAAATAATAAGTCGTTCGATGTTTTTCGCATGAATTATATAACTTGGGAAGCATAAAGTTACACCCCGCTTATACTTGCTAAGTTTAATGAAGATTTTGTCATCAATTATATTACAATTCATACTACGTTTAATAAGTAATTCCACGATAGAATTTCGTAGTACATTCTTCATAAAATTGTTGAAGATTTTCCTCTCCATACTTTGCCCAGCGTAGTCCCAAACACGTCGACTTTGGTTGGCGTAGTTTTTCTTTCAACGACTTTGCGTAGCGTACTGGTGCAATATTAATATTGGGGCGTATTCTTGAGTACTCTTTGATGATGTTTTTCTTTACGAGATGATCTATCGTAAAGTACTCTTGCAGCGTAGTTTTGTATTCGTAGACTTTAATCAGCGTAGTCCCGTAAATGCCGACTTCGGGTGGCGTAGTGACCTTGGTGTGTTTTTTTTTTTATTGTTTGTTGTCCCGATTCTTAATTAAATTGGGAATGATGTGCAGTCCTCTGCGTTGAATACAATTCTGAAACAAATAAAAGTAATTTTTAATAAGATTATTTACAATAATATGGAGTCTTTTTTTACATTTAATGGGTCTACGTTTGGCCGCTATCTCGCCTGATGGTAAGTGATGATGCGGCCTATGATGGAGCACGTCTGCCCATAAGCAACCTATTCACTCGGGCTTTGAAGACACCCAGGTTATACCCATCAGGAAAAACAGACTCCGGCAAGGAGTTCCACTCCCTAGCAGTTACGAACAGAGCTCTTACTTTTGAAACCAATCTCAATGTCAATGCAATTTCAATCCAATAAAATCTCAATAATGATTCAATGTCAAAACTATACAACCACAATCGTAGCTGTTACTATTGTAACAGCATTAAATAACTCTTCTAGTGTTTCAAGTATCCATAGACAGTGCCGATTGCTTTTTTTTATGAAATAAAGAATATCGGGTGTCATGTGTATGTAAACGATGACTGCCTCGTTGGTCGAGTGGTCGCAAGTGCGACTGCCGAACCATCGGGTTCGATTCCCGGGTCGGGCAAAGTATTACTGGCCCTTTTTCAGATTTTCGAAAATTTCTCGGTAGTAACATGGAATTGTGTCCAGGATATGGTAATAGGCTCACCCCCTATTGCATGGGAGTTATAACACAAATGGTGAAAAGTTGGTATACATTGTATAGCGTCATTACGTGCCATAAAGTGCACCTCTGCCTACCCTTTCGGGGATAAAAGGCGTGACGTTGTGTGTATGTGTATGTAAACTTGTATGTTTGTAAACGCACCCACGACAGGAGAAAATCCTAGTGTGCTAACAAACATACGGATCACCTGATGGTAATAGAGAGGTGTGTTGTAAGTCTTTTAAAACCATGAGATGATATGTTTGCCCGTTTATCCACAGTTCCATAAAACATACAATATATAATTTTTTCCTCAGAAACCAAACATAATATGCAAAAGATCATTGAATTCAAAACTAGTTTGTGCAGTTTTTAAAATTTGTTATTTTATTGATGTAAACAGGTAATCTGTTTGATATCGTTTTTTTTTTCCTTTATATTATTTCTGCGAATCTTTGTTGCTACCAGACAGGCGGTAAAGGAAAAACATAGAGGGGAAACCTGGACTTATAATTTTCTAAATATATACTTAATATTATAAAGCTGAAGAGTTTGTTTGTTTGTTTGGTTGTTTGAATGCGCTAATCTCCGGAACTACTGGTCCGATTTGAATAATTCTTTTTGTGTTGAATAGTGCATTTATCGAGGACGGCTATAGGTCATAAAACATCACGCTATGACCAATAGGAGCCAAGCAGAGCGGGCGAAACCGGAAGTAGCTAGTTCTAATTAAAATCTCCAACCCGCATTGAGCAAGCGTGGTGATTAATGCTCAATCCTCCGTGCATCAATCATCTTATAGCAGAATAAGTAAAAATACAACGTCACGCCTTGTTATCCCCGAAGGGGTGGGTAGAGGTGCACATTACGGCACGTAATGCCACTGTACAATGTACACCCACTTTTCACCATTTGTGTTATAAGTCCCATGTAATAGGTGGTAACCCTATTGCCATATACTGGACACAAATCCAAACTCCGTGCTACTACTGAGAAATTCGACACTTTCCCGTCGACCAACGTGACACTTTTTTTGGAGGGGAAAACCGTACTACTCCTGACAAATTTTCGAAAATCCGAAATAACCCAGTAGTATTTCCCGACCCGGGAATCGAACCCAAAACCCCTTGTAGCAGTCGCACTTGCGACCATATCGACCAACGAGACAGGTTGTCGAATAAGGAAAAATATAGACAAAAAACACTAAATATCATCCTCATATTGAAATTTATATAAAATGTGTTTTTCTCACAATATTTTGGCAGTCGCTAGCTTGCTCTTGATGAAGAGAAACGCTTTTCCGATTAAAAATAACTAAATATTTTTCCTTATGTTTGTGTTTTAACACATTGAACGCCGTGGTGGTCACCGGTGACCGACGTTAGCGGAGGATTTGCCTTCAACAGTTTTCTATTGGCAGTTAAAGACTTAAAACTTAGTTTAAAGTGTGAAGAGAGAAGTGTGAATATGTTGTTAAAATTAATTATTAATTTATGTCTTGTTGTGTATTCCGTGTTTTCTATGTATGAAGGTAATTATTATATTATTATATTCATAATATCCTACTAACTTAAGGTGTTCTAAAAATATCTGCCACGACTTTAATGGAAAGTAGTGTTATGTTTGAAGATTATTCAATTTCGATAATTAATTCAATTTGAAACATAAAGAAACATTGACGCTGCTTTGCATAAAGTGGTTTACAAATACGCAATTGTTTTCATTGGACAGTGCAAGAGATCGCTCTTTCATAACAAACTCATACCGTACATAGCTTTCTTTATATGAAAAAATACTCATAATCAATAATGTATATTCACTATTGTAATCTTCAAACACAACACTACCTCCCATTAAAGCCGTGGCAGATACTTTTAAGAGTTTTAAAAATGTGACGAATAAAGGGGGTTGGTGTGGACAGTGCCGACGCTAGCGCAGGTAACCGAACAGCATCAATCGCACCACTGACTAAAGAATTACAAGTGTTCCATCACGAAGCTGCGACGTTATGGCTTTTCTATTTGATAAGACATTTATAGGATATAACTTAATATTTTTGTGGGGTATAAGCAATTTTTTTTAAATGGTCATTCGGGTCTGTCCTCCTTTGTACCTAAATATTTATTAATGCTTTTTGGGGTTTGAGCAAAATTAATTAAAATTATCAGGCGGATTTGTCCTCCTCTGTACCTAAATATAAATATTTAGGTACAGAGGAGGACAAAATATTTGTTTAATGTTTATTTAGGAGCAAAAAATCTTTTAAAATGATAATGCGGATTTGTCCTCCTTTGTACCTAAATATTTATATTTGTTTATGTAGGAGTAAAAAAACTTTTAAAATGATAATACGGATCTGTCCTCCTTTGTACCTAAATATTTTATTTTAACTTGTTTGTTTAGGAGATAGGTGCATAAAGAAGGATGGAACTGATGTCGGGACATGCACCATCGTGACAAACTGCCCGGCAGCACTGGAGGAACTTGATATTGGGGAAACACAACCTCAGGTAACCATCAGACCACCACAGATGGGGCCCAGTATGGCTGATGCCTGATCCAGAACTACGGACTACCTTGTGGGTTTACCGGGGCTCCGGCTTGAAAAGCAGGAGTAGGAACGGAGTGGTTTTTAGTCAGTAAGAGTCTAACACTCCCGCTAAGGCTTCGCCTAAGGCGAGAGAAGTCATTGGATGACTTTCCCCCTCAAAAAAAATAGTATAAGCCGGTAAACGAGCAGACGGATCACCTGATGGTAAGCAATCGCCGCCGCCCATGGGCATCCGAAACACTAGAGGGTTTTGGAATTTGAGGATTGTTCGGGATTAAGGAGATTGGGCCTCCAGTAACCCTACTCTTAAGAACGAAATATAACGCAAGCGTTGTTTCACGTCGGTATACTGTGAGGCCGTGGTATCACTCCGGTCGAGCCGGCCCAGCAGTACCGAAACATGGTGAGCCCACACCTAACACCAGTTTTTTATTAACTATAATATATGAATTTGATTCTTTTCCACAGATATGCAGTTTCCCATCTGGAAATAGAGACCCAATCGTGTGTTGTTTCAACAATCCTAATAATAGTAAAAGGTAATTATAATAATATATAAATAAACTAGCTACTTCCGCGCGGTTTCACCCGCACTGCTCGGTCCCTATTGATCGTGCCGTGATGATTTATAGCCTATAACCTTCCTCGATAAATGAGCTATCCAACAAAAAAAGAATTATTCAAATCAGATCATTAGTTCCTGAAATTAGCGCGTTCAAACAAACAAACAAACAAACTCTTCAGCTTTATAATATTATAGTATAGATATTGTCACGACTTTATTCCCCGCAGGGGGTAGGCTGAGGTTTACATTACGACACGTAATGCCGCTATACTATATACACCCACTTATCACCATTTGCGTTATAAGTCTCGTGTAATAGGGGCCTATTGCCATATACTGGGCACAATTCCAGACTCTATGCTACTACTGAGAAATTTTCGAAAGACCGAAAATAACTGTGTAGTCTTTACACGGTAGGTGCGGCGGCTGTGCAACCGACTGTCATAGAACGTGTAGCGGGTTAGATTCCCGCATGGAGCAACTCTTTGTGTGATTCACAAATTGTTGTTTGGGTCTGGGTGTCATGTGTATCTGAAATTGTATGTTTGTAAACGCACACACGACACAGGAGAAAATCTTAGTGTGGGGTAACGTTTTGTAAAAAAATAATAAAAAAAGTAAATCCTCCGCTAAACGTCGGTCACCAGTGTAAAAGAAAAAGAAAAGAAATAAATATTGGGATAAAATTCCAATTAAAAGTATTCTATCAATCTGTTTACCAAATTCCTTCAAAATCCGTTTAGTAGTTTCAGCGTGCTTAACGGACCAAACATCCAAACAAACAAACTTTCACATTTAAATAACACTAGCTACTTCCGCGCGGTTTCACCCGCTCTGCTTGGCTCCTATTGGTCATAGCGTGATGTTTTATAGCCTATAGCCTTCCCCGATAAATGCACTATCCAACATAAAAATAATTATTCAATTCGGACCAGTAGTTCCGGAGATTAGCGCGTTCAAACAAACAAACTCTTCAGCTTTATAATATTAGTATAGATTAGTGGGATTATAGGTTGTTATTTTGTAAATCTTTGAATTTTCAGAACAACCCAGAGGCCGCCAATTGCACCATCACGCATAACCAATGAGCAGCCTCGTTGCAGCCCACTACACCAATCTCCAAAAACTAAACAAGTTGCTTTTAATAGTAAGACTTGATTTCACACATTTTTTCGCGTATCGTCAAATGACAATGATAAATGATATTTATTTTGCAAATAAGTTACAATGTAACTCTTTTACACGTACACTCTTAAATAACTAGATGAGGCCGGCATTTCCTATCCGACTACTCTGAGAAGAAATGCCGAAACAAACTCAGAAGTCATAGTCTCTTTTAAAGTCCAGACAAAATCAATTAAAGATGTCGGAGAACCGTGTAAGTTGGTTCTGTAGTGGTCTTTTGAGGAAAGAACCACAGCAGTTTGAGCGGACCTGTTCAGATAGCAGCACTCATGTGTCAGTTTACAATCAGCTCAGCTGACGGCTGTTGCTGAATGATCCGACGAACAACACCAACCATAAGAACATTTGGGTAGGCCACACAAATGCTCAAACTGTCAGAATATAATTAAATAAAAATAAAATGACTAGCCAAAGTCTCACACGGTCCTCAAACATTTTATCCCTGAAGACAGAGGTGCACATTACAGCACGTAATGCCGCTGTACAATGTACACCAACTTTTCACAATTTGTGTTATAAGTCCCATGTAATATGGGGTGCGCCTATTGCCGTATACTGGGCACAATTCCAAACTACTACTGAGAAACAGAATTTTTGAAAAAAATATACTGATCTGAGGGCCTACTCTAATTCAACGATTGAACGAACGAAAAAACTTCACAGATTACATACTACAATTCTATATTTTATTGCGAACTTTCGTGAACAAAAATGAACGAATGAAATGAAGATAAATAAATAGGTTTTGATATGAAATTATAAATAAAACGTTATTTCAAGTAATTCTATTAGTAAATCAATAAAACCTACGGCCGAAGATTAAACGAAACTTCGGATTCGAGGACCGGAGTAGGCCCCCAGGAGAAATTCGAATCAAAAGAAGAAGAGTTCTACACAGCCGAAGTCGTGGGCAACAGTTAGTAACAATATTTTTTATGTATTACTTATTACAGAATGTTTAGAGTACCAAGAGAAGTATGTGTACCCTTGTGTACGGGGAACTGCCCTCACGGGTGGGTATGGGAGGGCCAACTACTGTCACCACGCGAGTGATCAGCTGGTGGCAGGAGGTACGAATGCTGGCAGAGATGAATTCCCTCACATGGTAAGTAGTTAGGAGTATCAAAAGAAATCGAATCACTACTTTGGTCCTTGGTCAGCAGTGGACACTTATAGGCTGGTGATGATGTGTGTCATAATGTCATAACAAAGCGTGTTTTAAGATTTTATTATGGTATAAGCCGGTAAACGAGCAGACGTATCACCTGATGGTAAGCAATCGTCGCCGCCCACCAGAGAAACACCAGAGGCGTTACAACTGCGTCGGTTAGAAATTTAAGGGTTGTTGGAGAATCGGGGATTTGGAAGATTGGAAAAGGGGAAATTGGGCCTCCGGTAACCTCACTCACACAACGAAACCCAACGCTTCGGTTATTTCACGTCGGTTTTCTGTGAGGTCGTGCTATCACTCCGGTTGAGCCAGCCCCGCAGTGTCGAATAATGGCGAGCCTACACTTCAAAATGGCCAATACTCTTACTAACTAAATACCACCCCGTTCCTACTCCTGCTTGTCGAGCCGGAGCCCCGGTAAACCCACTAGGTAGTCCGCACCTCCGGATTAGGCATCAGCCCTACTGGGCCCCATCTGTGGTGGTCTGATGGCTCTTTGAGGCGCGCGCAGAACGCAACGCGCCGCACGCACGGGGCCAATTTGTTTTTTCACCACATTGGTCGATGACCAGCTAATTGTATTTTATTATAATTATGTAGGTGCTGATAGGATTCGGAGACTCAGCATCCAACCTCGGTTTCAAATGTGGCGGTTCCATCATCAGCGAGAGATTCGTCCTGACAGCAGCCCATTGCTCATTCTCACCGAAATTGTAAGTTCATTATGAAATAAAGTGAGAAACGAGCAGACGGATTACCTGATCATAAAACCTTGTATTCATGGTAAACATTTTGTTTAGCAACATGGTTGCATAAACATGTTGCGGGCAACACTTGTGTTGCGGAGTTGATCGCGCCATGCTGCAGAGTTGACACCCGGCGAGCGAAAACATCAGTTTATATTAGTTTAAACAAAGTTTCCAGCAGCATTCTCGCTATTCATCAACAACGTTGATCAACTGTTGCTAAGCAAAATGTCTGCCCATAAGCAAACTATTCACTCGGGCTTTGAAGACACCCAGGTTATACCCATCAGGAAACAAAGACTCCGGCAAATAATTCCACTTCCCAGCAGTTCGCACAAGAAAGCTAGGAGCGAAGCGCTTCGTGCGAGTGGGTGGGATATCTACCATGAAGCGGTAGCGCCGATTGTCTTGTGGTTCGATGATGGAAAGTGACTAGGGGGAATCAAGTTGTGCAATATAGATTTTGTCCTTAATTTCAGCGGATATGCGACGTTTATAGCGATAGGAGTGCTTCACAAGGATGAAGCTAGGGATCAGTCGAAAATATACTCAATCAAGAGGTTTATTAACCATCCACACTACAAATCGCCGTCAAAATACGATGACATCGCTTTGATTGAGACCGATCGAGAGTGAGTATTACTTTTTTTATACCCGCATTGAGCAAGCATGGTGATTAATACTCAAACCTTCTCCATGTGAGAAGAGCCCTTTGATCAGCAGTGGACACTTATAGGCTGGTGATGATATGTGTCATAATATCATAACAAAGCGTGTTTTAAGATTTTATTTTGGTATAAGCCGGTAAACGAGCAGACGGATGACCTGATGGTAAGCAATCACCGCCGCCCATCGACACTTGAAACACCAGAAGCGTTACAAGTTGCCAGCCTTTTGGGGGTTAGGAATTTAAGGGTTGTTGGAAAATCGGGGATTGGGAAGATTGGGAAGGGGGAATTGGGCTTCCGGTAACCTCACTCACACAACGTAAGCGTTGTTTGACGTCGGTTTTCTGTGAAGCTGTGGTATCACTCCGGTCGAGCCGGCCCAGCAGTGCCAAAACGTGGGAAGTGTGGGAGAGTCTCCCATACTTCTAGTAGGGAAAATGACGGGGTATAAAAATTTAAAATGAAAAATCTATTTAATCCGTCAGTTAAGTAATGTAAAAATATTAGACACGTATTTGTTTTGTCATTTAAGATAGCAATACTCGGATACAACGAATCAAAGTTTAGGAGTGGGAGCAAATACGTCATTTCTACGGATAAAACGTAAATAGAAGTGACGGTATTTCAAATTGAAAAGCTCTACCAGTGTAGCATGTAGCCTAAATGTAGGCTGGGCGACGTCGCCGCATCTACGCACGTTACTCATAATAAAGAGTCCCACTGTGACTCGAAACAAGTAGAGCTTTTCTCTATTAATTTACATGAGTAAACCGTGATTTTTTGACTACACGATTGGCGCGGTAGCAGGGTAACCGTCTACCGCATAGCGTGTAGCGGGTTCGATTCCCGCACGGAACAACTCTTTGTGTGATCCACAAATTGTTGTTTCGGGTCTGGGTGTCAAGTGTATGTGAACTTGTATGTTTGTAAACGTACCCACGACACAGGAGAAAGGCTAGGGCTACGATTTAAAAAAAAACGTGTTTTTTTAGTTAAATTGGTACTTATGTCTCACGATAGCTATTGCAAAAATCAATCTTAACGTTTTGTTATAAAGTCGGAAATGGTTTGCAGGATGAAGCTGGACCAGTTCACCGTGCCTGCTTGCCTTCCGACAGAGCCAGTGGACGACGCCAGAGCTATAGCCACGGGGTGGGGAGCTACCCACTACAATACTCAGCCCACGGACATTCTTCAGAAGGTAAGAAAAGATATTGTGTACTAGCTTCCGCCAGCAACTCCGTCCGCGCGGATGTGGGTCTTCGCGTGGAGGTTTTATTTCTCCATTTTGAGTAACTCTGACACCTTATAAATATCTATTGGACCCAAATACGGCGAGGCCCATAATAATTAAGGAGATCCCTCTATTGATCCCTCTATTGATCCGTCCGCGCGGATGTCGGTCTTCGCGTGGAAGTTTTATTTCTCCATTTTGAGTAACTCTGAAAATGACATCTTATAAATATCTATTGATTGGACCCAAATACGGCTAGGCCCATAATAATTAAGGAGATCCCTCTATTGAGCTACTGCTGTTGAGCTCACGTTCTGTAGTATAAAACTGAAAAAATCAGTTTCTTTTTCTCCGTATTTTATTGAAACACCGGAGGCGTTAAAAATAGGTACGTCTGGCCTTTTGGGGGTTAAGAATTTAAGCGTTGTTTCACGTCGGTTTTCTGTGAGGCCGTGGTATCACTTCGGTCGAGCCGGCCCAGCAGTGCCGAAACATAAGACACATGCACTAATTTAAATGTAATTTTCAGGTGATTTTATATAAAACTCCTGTTGAAGAATGTAGTAGACTGTTCAGGAGCCATCGGTTGTTTCGAAGAGGTTTCAACGAAGAGACACAGACTTGCTACGGTGACAGAGAGCTACCTACTCGCTACCAGGACCGATATGAAAGCAAGGACACTTGCCCAGTGAGTACCATGGCTTTTAACTCTATATAGGGTGACTGATAATTAGTGAACGATATTTAAACACGTGATTGTACTCATGATTACAAACAACTTTCCCAAAGAAACTTTTTTTGTATAGTCATTAGTTTTATTTTTATCACAATAACAAAACAACAAAATTTCGCGCGCATGTTTTCGCATGATCATCTCACATGGCCTACGTGTTATTCCAGACAATGATCTACACCTGTTTCAAATTTCATCCCGATCCCTTCAGGAATTTTGAAACAACACTTGTATTTTGACCTAAAAATGTATTGTACCTTTAGTTGTAAACTTTTATCCCACGGGATCGCGGGCGAAGCCGCTGGCAAACACTGGTTTAATAATATCTTTTTTTGGTTACAGGGTGATAGCGGCGGTCCCCTTCAAATTAAAAGCAAGAGAATAGATTGCATGTATATTATAGTAGGGGTGACGTCCAATGGCGAGCAAGATTGTGCGAAGCCCAACTCAGCTGGAGTCTACACGAAGGTCGCAGCTTACGTACCCTGGATCGAGAGCATCGTCTGGCCTCAATATTCATTTTGATTAATTTTTATTTTAATGTCCGTTTTGTAGATTATTTTAAGTTTTAATTGACAATTTGATGTCAAAATTAAGTTTTTTTTTAACATTTTTAAACGAGTGGAATCATATCATTAAGTTTTTTTTTTAATAAATTTAATTTAAAATGATTATTTTAAAAATTATTTTGTGTTTTCTTACCCTTAGGATGCTTTTCCACCAGAGATGTGCTATGTGGCTATACTACGACGATGTAATAGCTAAGCTGTGAAACTATGTGAGCGTTTCCACTGCTACTAAGCTACGTAACTGGGTGTGTAAGATGCGTAGCTCGAGTATACGTATCGATAGTAAAGAAGCCATCAATAGCACACATCCTTTCATATAAAAAATAATAGGTTAGTGGAACCCGTTTCCACCAGTGCTAAGCTATGTGTACCAATGAATATGATTGGTGGAAGCTAAACGCATCCACAACAACGTAGAATAGCACATCTCTGGTGCAAAAGCACTCTTAGTCTAAACCCACGCTTCACCATTTCACCCTACAATCACCCCACAGACACAACCACTACTACTGCGCTTGCGTGTCGCGTGGTCTAGCCGCCATGTGGCTAGACCGAATTGATTGTTAGCAAACATAATAACATCACCTCTCTTATTTTAAAGGGGTAGACAGAATCGCCTACCTACACACACTAGGATTTTCTCCTGTGTCGTGGGTACGTTTACAAACATACAAGTTCACATACACATGACACACAGACCTGAAACAACAATTTGTGGATCACACAAAGAGTTGCTCCGTGCGGGAATCGAACCCGCTACACGTTACATGGCAGCCGGTTGCCCAGCCACCGCGCCAACTGTGCAGTCATATTATACCATGTTAAAAATTAAAAGTAAAAACAGATAATAGAGGTAAGGGGATTTTTTTAAACCGGTTTTAATAACTATTATTTCACCCCGTACCCCTAACAGGGTAGATGACTAATCTTTATTTCAATGTCCGTTTTGTAGATTATTTTAAAACATTACACACGTATTTTTAATTTTCTTACGGAAACAAATTCTTTCGAAGATATATCGATTTGAATTATCGCGCGACGTCACTTCTAGGTACGTTTTATACGTAGAAATGACGTAGTTAGCTCCCACTCCTAAACTTTGATTAGTTTTATCTAAGTATTGTTTTCTTAAATGACAAAACAAAAAATATGTGGCTAATATTTTTGCTTTATCTAACTTCAAATCAAAGTCAAATCTTATACGACAAAATTAAAATAATAATAAATATGTGTCTAATATATTTTTGCATTGCCTAATTTAAAGTCAAAGTCAAAAGCATTTATTTCAATCAAACTATTATTAAGTATGTACTTTTAAAACGTCAACAAATAAAATAAAATAGTCTGTCAGTCTGTCCGTCAGTGAAGCTATTACTCGTTCCAAATTGTACCTTGTATTATATTTTTTTTATAACTGACAGACAGTCATCACCCCTCTCTACCCCTCACCCCTCGCATTGCACATGCGCGTTGAAAGCGTCGCCACGTGGTTTTGGCAACCATTTTGTGTTGTTTAAATTTCAAGTTTTAGCTATAAACAAATGAAAGAGTAATTCCTTTTGTTGTAATCTATACTAATAATATTATAAAGCTGAAGAGTTTGTTTGATTGTTTGTTTGTTTGAACGCGCTAATCTCCAGAACTACTGGTCCGATTTGAATAATAATTTTTGTGTTGAATAGTGCATTTATCGAGGAAGGCTATAATAGGCTATAAAACATCACGCTATGACCAATAGGAGCCAAGCAGAGCGGGTGAAACCGCGCGGAAGTAGCTATTCGATTACAAAATTAAACGATATTTTATGCTGTAAAATGGGTACAAAACAGTATTTGTATGTGTATGAGATGAAAAATCGAAACAAACCCGAAAAAACACAGACTAAACGTTTTTTTTTTAAACGTTGCCCCACAATAGAATTGTCTCCTGTATCGTGTGTACGTTTACAAACATACAAGTTCACATACACATAACACTAAGACCCGAAACAACCATTCAAGGATCACACAAAGAGTTGATCCGTGCGGGAATCGAGCCCACTACACGTGGCACCTGCCCAGCTACTGATAAACTACACAAGTAAGTACCTATAGAAAAAGAACATAATAGAAAAAAAACAATTGAATACATATAAAACCAAATCTTACCTGATACTCGAAATTGAGCAGTATTCTTCACAGCTAAAGCTTTTGTAAACTATTATTATGTCGACAATTATAATATTTTAAAAATTGTGTAGCGTAAATCGAGAGCAACACACGTCCAGCCTGCCCGACGCTCAAGGCTGGAATGAATCAATACCAGTTTTGAATCCAGACAGACGCTCCCAAATTAATAGGGATGTTATAAGTATCGATATATAAAATTGTCGATAGTTCGAAACCGATACTAGATTCGTTGTGATTGAATGTCAGATCCGTCAATCTCAATAATTCTATTTTGACATTTTAAATGTAAATGAAAGGATTGTAGGGTAAGTTTAGTCTACTTAATCTTCTTAATTATACCATTGTTTCCATTGAATCGGAGCGGAGATGAGACGTATTTTAGCAATGAGATTGGTAATTTTTATAGGTATTTTTATTTTTATAAGCTTTTTTATGGTATAAGCCGGTAAACGAACAAACGGATCACCTGATGGTAAGCAATTGCCGCCGCCCATGGACACCCAAAACACCAGAGCACTTGTAACGCACAAGTGCGCTGCCGGCTTTTTGGGGGTTCGGAATTTAAGGGTTGTTAGGCATTGGGAAGGGGGGTAATTGGGCCTCCGGTAACCTCACTTACACAACGAAACACGACACAAGCGTTGTTTCACTTCGTAATTGTACACCTTATTTATTCAAATTATCGATACCTGTATCCAGATCCGAAGATTAATCTCACCCTCTCTAGATCTCACCCTAATGACTATTTTTAGCCGACTGTGGGAGCTAACGAGGGGTTGTAATTCTAGGGTTCAATAGTAATAAAGGGTATTACTAAGTTTCACAGTAGCATTACGTGCCGTAATGTGCACCTCTGCCCTCGCTTTCCTACCCCTTCGGGGATTAAAGGCGTGACTTTATAATAATACTAAGTTCCAATGTGCGTCAAAGTCAAAGTCAAAGTCAAAGTTGCTAACCTCTCTTAAATTTTAAGATACGCCTAGACTAAGATAAGTGGCACCTAATGACATTTTGGGATAAGTGCCACCTACTCCTATAGGTTGGACATGAAGAAAGGATGGATGAAAGTAGATTTACGAAAGAAATATACAAGGCGAATATAAATGGGACTGTCGGTAGAGGGCGCCCCAGACGGATATAGCGACCAAGTTGGCGATATTTTAAATAAGGGCCAAATTAAAAGTAACCGACGAGCATGCATGAAAACACTGATGACTGTTGATGAAGCGAAAGAAGTGTGTAAGAACCGTGGCAATTGGCGAGACCATGGGAGACAGGCGTGAGGTTATGTATGTATGTACTCCTATAGGTAAGGGCTTCGTTTAACATATTATTATAATCTAGAAATCAAATCGAGTTTATTCTAGATTTACAGGTTACATAAAAGTCTTAAATAATACGTGGTCTTGCCGTGATCCGCCACATAGGGCATATAAATTAGATAATATTGAAAATAATGTCAATTTAATGAATTATCTACATTATGGAACGAACACATAACGAAAATTGCATTATGCATGCATTCGTCAAATGCCAAAACGTAGGCAGTACCTAGGTAATGCTCTAACTTGATTATTTTGCCGTTTTTATAAACAACCGGTACGGAACCTTTCATGCGCAAATTCGACTCGCGCTTGGCCCGTTTTCACGCATGCGTAGAGAGTAGCGAGGGCGCTTTTGTTGAGAAGCGTTTGTCAAATACTAATGTAGATGGCGCCACTGTAGTCTTTTCGTGTTATTATAATATTATTATTTCATTATTTATTTTGTTTGAAAATTATAAATTATTCTTATTTAATTTTCTTTTTTTTTATATTTAGTTGTATTATGCTTCTGTGAACGAGTAAGTACTACTTGTAGTTTCATTTAAGACATGAGTAATCTCCATACTGTACATAAGTATGTATACCGTATAACTTAGGTGTTTAGAATAAATTTGACTCTGTTCCAATCAATTAGGATAATACCAAAAGAAATAAAAATACTTTAATTATACTTAAAACTTAGTTTATTATTCGATACTATAACACCACCTCCGCATCCCAACACCTTACATCAGACTCATAGTTTAACATAACATAACTGATGACCAATTGATTTTAAACCAATCAGAGCCAGTACCTAGAAGTGTCGTCACGCGATATTTCAAATTGATATATCTTCGAAAGTCTAATATTGACTATTGATTCTTGATTCTAATTAAGACTAAATAGATTTTTTAATATTCATACCATAACAATATGCCTATCAAATTGACAATATCAAAACCTTGGTCAAATCCTACAAACATATTCTATCTATTAATTACATTTTACGGTTTACTCGCGTAACTGTCAGACGAAGAAACTCGACTAGTTTCAAGAAATGTCGGGACTCACAGTTACTGTGGCAAGGAGCTTTGTTCATGACAGATGACGCAGCGAGCGTCACCTATTCAACAAAGTATGTCACACATGCTACTCATGACCATTTTTTTTATGAGGGTGGAAAATCATCCTTAGCCTTCTCCCACCCTGGGCGAGGCGAGAGGGAGTGTCAGACTCTTACTGACTAAAAACCACCCCGTTCCTACTCCTCCTTGTCGAGCCGGAGCCCCGGTAAACCCGCTAGGTAGTCCGCAGCTTGACCATGAACCCCCAACGTGGCTTGAAACTAGTCGAGTTATCCCGTCGTACAATTCCATGAGTAGACTACATAAATTAATGAATATAGCAATTCTTATACAAAAATATTCAGTTTAAATTCATATTTAAAGAATTGGTCTTCTCAAAAGACCGGCACGGTCTTCTGTCAGTTGGCATCCTCGTCTACTAGTCTTTTCATCAGGTTTAACCTGTCCAGCTTGTCTCCAGCTCCTCGGGGGAGGCGGTCCAAGAAGCGAACCCCACCAGCTAACCGCATTCTGAAGGTTACCTGTAAAAGACATTGACAAGAGTATGATTTGACTGCACGGTTGGCGCGATGGCTGGGCAACTGGCTGCCGTGCAACGTGTCGCGGGTTCGATTCCCGCACGGAACAACTCTTTGTGTGATCCACAGATTGTTGTTTCGGGTCTGTGTATGTGAAATTGTATGATTGTAAACGCACCCACGACACAGGAGAAAATCCTAATGTGGGGCAAAGTTTAAAAAAAAAATGTAACAAAATGAGTTTCTTGCTCGTTCTTCTCTATTCGAAGCTACACTTTGGAACGAGCACCTAACATCACTGACAGACTGACTGACAGACTATTGTTTATTTCTTTCTTTGTTGACATTTCAGAAGCACCTAAGTGTACCTAAGTAATATAGTTTAATTGGAATAAATGATAATGATATTGAATAGTTTTACTTTTACTTTTATGTTATTTTTTCATATTGTGCAGTATTTTTTCCCTGATTTTTATAAAAGAAAAATGTATTTTTGCTTTAATTTTCGATTTGTTTTTTTTTTTGGTGCATCGTGCCCGGTGCAAAATAAATATTTTTTCTTTCTTTCTATTTGACTTTGGCTTTGACTTTAACATCACGGATGATATTCTCCGAAGGTATAAATAAGGACTTTGTATAATACAAGGTGTCTCAAAAGAAAGTTCACATTTAAATCTTTTTTTAAAAGAAAAGTCTTAGCTTTATTGAACATTTTTTTATTGTATATTGAAGTACACTGTTTGGGAATTTATTTTTTAAAAATAACATCGTCCAAATGTAAACCGTTGCGCTCTCGGCATTCATTTAGTCGGGCACTAAAATTGCCTATGACAGCTCGGCAGGTAGGCTCCGTGATGGCTGCCATTTCATGACGGATATTTTCTTTTAATTGTGCCAGGGAAGTCGGTTTATTAGCGTAAACTTTTGATTTGACATAACCCCACAGGAAAAAATCCATAGGCGTTAAATCGGGACTCGTCTAACATCTCCACATAACGCTCTGAATTCACTGTGAGTGTGCGTCCCCTTCCATCTTCAAAAAAGGGCCGATAATTCGGCCGTAACACTGTCCACGTTTTCGATGTTCTTGATGTTCTTGGCCGCCCAGATTTTGGTTTCTCCAGAGTTGACCCAGTCTCTTCAAACTTCTTAACCCATTTTGCAATGAGTCCACTGCTAGGCGCATCATTTAAGTGACGAATATGTCGAATACTGCAGAATTTTCTACGCGCTACAGTCGCCGAATTACCGTTTTTGTAAAACTCACGTACGAACAACCCACGGTCCGCACCAGAGAAACGCTCCATAGCGACTAAATTCCCAAGAGCCAGACTACCGACTGACATACCCCCCGCGCCCCTCAGAATAGTTGCTTTCGCGTAATAAAATAAGCAAATGTGAACTTACTTTTGAGACACCTTGTATTATGCTAAGAGGGACTCCGGCACAGTTTCAACCGCTCTGCTAAGCTCCCATTGATCATAGCGTAATGTTTTTTGTTGTTTATATCGTCATACGTTGTAATTTTATTCATTGTTACACATAGCTTAGCACTGGTGGAAACAGACTCAGCTAAGCTATGTTTTTTATATGGAAAGATTAGTATTATTCACATCTCAAGTATTTCATTTTCGTAGCATATCTACATAGCACATCTCTGGTGGAAAAGCACCCATAACTTTACACACTAAAAATCTCTATATATAAAAATCAATTGCTGTTCGTTAGTCTCACTAAAACTCGAGAACGGCTGGACCAATTTGGCTAATTTTGGTCTTGAATTATTCGTGGAAGTCCAGGGAAGGTTTAAAAGGTGAGAAAAAATGTTTGAGGCGGTACGAAGTTTGCCGGGTCTACTAGTTGTCTATAAAAAGTCAGGAAACCGTCATTATATGTCATCTTACCCTGCTGTTAATATGTTCCACAAGCTCTTCTTCAGAGGCTGTAGCTCCTGACTGCAGGACTATGAAGGCTACTGGAACCTCACCATGCATAGGATGTGGTTTGCCCACCACACCCACCTCACGAACGGCGGGGTGCTGGAGTAGAATGTCTTCAAATTCTGCTGGAGACACCTGATCAGGGAAAGAGTACATAGTTTCATTTGTTGATTTTTTATTTTATCCTTTTAAAGGGGGAACATTATTCAGGAGTAACAGACTCTTACGGACTAAAAACCACCCCGTTCCTACTCCTGCTTTTCGAACCAGGGCCCTGGTAAACCGACTAGGTAGTCCGCAGCTCCGGATCAGGCATTAGCCCTACTGGGTCCCATCTGTGGTGGTCTGATGACTCTTTGAGACGCGCGCGGAATGCGATGCACCATGCGCTTTTTTTTTTATTTTTTTACATTTAATGGGTCGACGTTTGGCCGCTATCTCACCTGATGGTAAGTGATAATGCGGCCTACGGTGGAGCACGTCTGCCAATAAGCAACCTATTCACTCGGGCTTTGAAGACACCCAAGTTATACCCATCAGGAAACACAGACTCCGGCAAGGACTGGTTCTGATCGGGCGGCGAGCTATGGACCCGCACTTGGTGGTTGGAGGTCGTCGCGCAATCCCCGACGCCCGAAGGTCGTTCCCTCACCCGCCCCAACTTCTCCTTCACTAGCAAGACTGCTTCGCTGAAGAAGGAGAAGGCATCCCAATCTCCCTCGCTCCGCACCATGGCTACTCTTCATTGGTGAACCAAAAAACCCTGGTGTTTCGGGTGTCCATGGGCGGCAGCGATTGCTTACCATCAGATGATCCGTCTGCTCGTTTACCGGCTTAGCAGACATATTAATTACTTACAGAAACATCATTAAACTTGATAAGCTCCTTGATTCTGTTGACGACATAGAAGTAGCCGTCCTCGTCATAGTAACCGATGTCTCCGGTCTTCAGGAAACCCTCCTCATCCTTGCAGTCCGGCTGGACATTGTCCAGATATGCTGAAACATGAGAAATAATAACAGTGACTATTTGCCTTTTTATTTATTTAAAAAAGAAGTTTTGTAGGAAGGTTGATAGGTCACCTGATGGTAAGCAATCGCCGCCGCCCATGGACACCCGAAACACCAGAGGCGTTACAAGTGTGTTGCACGTGCGTGCTTGCGTTGTTGGGGTTAGAAATTTAAGGGTTGTTGGTGATTCAGGGATTAGGAAGATTGGGAAGGGAGGTAATTTACGATTAGGAGAATAAACGATAAAGAAAATTAAATAACACCTGATGGTGTGACTGAAGATATGGAATTCTTAGAGACGCCTTCGGTTTTTAGACAACGCACTTATAACGCCTCTGGTGTTTCGGGTGCCCATGGGCGGCGGCGATTGCTTACCATCAAGTGATCCGTCGACTCGTTTACCGGCTTATACCATGAAATATAATCACAAATAACATCGTATCGTAGATTAAACAACTGTGTATAAGCACCTTTCATGACACTGGGCCCCTTAATGCATATCTCCCCTCGAAGGTTGGGACCCAAGGGCTGTCTGGTCTCCAAGTCTACCACCTGTAGGAAGGAGAACAAAACATGCATGAAACATCACGTTGGCCGACAGAACTTGACCGATAAGTATTTATTTCATTTTAATGAATCCTTAAATAGGTACTTTTTACTTTTTACGTCAAATTGAATTGTTCATCAATCTGTCCGACAAAGAAGCTAAGGGCTCGTTCCAAAGTGTAGCTTCGAATATACTACAGAACTATAAACTGGTTTTACATTGTTCGCCCCCCCCCCCCTTAATATAAAAAAATACACCTAAAATAACATACTTTCTTTTATAACGTCACACCTTTAATTCCCGAAGGGGTAGGCAGAGGTACACATTAAGGCTTATAATGCCAAGGTACACCCACATTTCACAATTTATGTTGTAAGTCTCATGTGAACCTATTGCCATATACTGGCCACATTTCCAGACTCCGTGCTACCACTGAGAAATTTTTGAAAAACCGAAAAAAGCCCAGTAATATTTCGCCCGGCCCGGGAATCGATCCCGAGAACCCTTGTTCGGCAGTCGCAGTTGCGACCACTCGACCAACGAGGCAGTCAATGTGAAAACAATGTAACACTAATATTCTGCTTGCTTCATGAATACCAATATACACAATAAAATTGCGCGCCTCAAAGAGCCATCAGACCACTACAGTTAGGGCCCAATAAGGCTAATACCTGATCCGGATCTGCGGACTACCTAGCGGGTTTACCGGGACTCCGACTCGAAGAGCAGGAGTAGGAACGGGGTGGTTTTTAGTTAGTAAGAGTCTGACACTCCCTCTTACTTCACCCAAGGCGGGAGAAGACATGGGAAGATTTTCCTACTTAAAATAAAAAATACCCCCTAAAATAACATACCTTCATAATAAACCCTAGTCCAGGTAGCCCGGAGCTGCCTGCCTTGTATCCCTTGGTACAGGCTAGCTCGTTGCAGATGCTTCCACCTTCAGACATGCCGTACAGCTGGAGAACTGACACCAGACTCGGTATCCTGGGGAGTTAGATAATGACGTGTTTAAATGATAATAATAAATAATATTTCTGTGTTTCCTGATGGGTATAACCTGGGTGTCTTCAAAGCCCGAGTAGGTTGCTTATGGGCAGACGTGCTCCATCATAGGCCGCATCATCACTTACCATCAAGCGAGGTAGCGGCCAAACGTCGACCCATTTAACTAATATAAAAAAAAAAAATTATCCTATCCGACTACTCTGAGAAGAAATGCCGAAACAAACTCAGAGGTCATAGTCTCTTTTAAAAGTTCAGACAAGTGAAAGTGTGGGAGAGCCATGCTTCGGCACGAATGGGCCGGCTCGACCGGAGTGATACCACGGCCTCACAGCAAACCGACGTGAAACAACGCTTGCGTTGTGTTTCGTTATGTGAGTGAGGTTACCGGAGGCCCAATCCCCCCTTTCCCAATCTTCCCAATCCCTGATTCCTCAACAACTTTTAAATTCCTAATCCCCAAAAGGCCGACAACGCACTTGTAACGCCTCTGGTGTTTCAAGTATCCATGGGCGGCGGCGATTGCTTACCATCAGATAAGCAATATACATTGCGAGTTAAATAAAAAAATAGGATCTTACCGTGTCTTAATAGCTAGCACAGCGTCCTGCCTGATGTAAGTGCTGGAAGATACAATGTACTTGACTGAGCTGTGATCGTAGTGGTCCAGGTTCGGTGACTTGATAAGCTCCGTGATGATCATAGGAGCCAACTGGAGGACCGTCGGCTGTGGGATGGAAATATAACATTATGAAACGTTTTTTAAAGAAAACTTTGTGAGGAAACCTGGGCTAATCTATAACTAGCTACTTCCGCGCGGTTTCACCCACTCTGCTCAGCTCCAATTGGTAATAGCGTTATGTTTAATAGCCTATAGCCTTCCTTGATAAATGCACTATCCAACACAAAAATAATTATTCAAATCGGACCAGTAGTTCCGGAGATTAGCGCGTTCAAACAAACAAACAAACTCTTCAGCTTTATAATATAAGTAAGTATTAGTAGTAAAGATATATAAATAAGTCGGGTTTTCCTTCCTGACACTATAACTCCAGAACGCACGAACCGATTTCTACGGTTTTGCATTCGTTGGAAAGGTCTCGGGCTCGGGAGGTTTATAGCAAAATTCGAGAAAATGTCAAGAAAAAAAATAGGAAAACAGGAAACATCATTGGTGGCGAAACGAAATTCGCCGGGTTTGCTAGTAATTTCTAATTATAAGTTTGAAGTCGCCAACCCGCATTGAGCAAGCGTGGTGATTGATGCTCAAACCTTCTCCGTGTGAGAAGAGGTCTTTGGTCAGCAGTGGCCACTTTTAGGCTGACGATGAAGATGTTGTCAATTGGCAGCGCTGAGTGGTACTGGTCTCGGGTTCGATTCCCGGGTCGGGCAAAGTAATAATGGGCTTTTCGAAAAAAAATCTCAGTAGTAGCACGGAGTCTGGAAATGTACTCAGTATATGGCAATAGGCTCACCCCCTATAAAATGGGACTTACAACACAAATTGTGAAAAGTGGGTGTACATTTTTTAGCAGCATTACGTGCCTTCCTATCCCTTCGGGGATTAAAGACGTGACAGTATTTTTTTAAGATGAAATAGATTCTATACCTTATACTTTTGCACAGCTTCCAGCATTTGGACCTCTCCTCCCTTGACGTTGAACACGAGGGTCGCATTGGACCTCAAACAGGCGAGGGCATACATCAGCCCATATGTGTAATAGAACTCACGAGACGTGTATATTACCAGTCCTTTATAGCTACTGGAACATAATAACAAAATATATATATATATTTTTTTACATTTAATGGGTCGACGTTTGGCCGCTATCTCGCCTAATGATGCGGCCTACGATGGAGCACGTCTGCCCATAAGCAACCTATTCACTCGGGCCTTGAAGACACCCAGGTAAATATATAATATCTCATAAAATAAACGAATAGGGGTTTCCACCAGATGTGTTATGCTACGTTGCTATGGATGCGTTTGGCTTCCACCAATCATACTTCATTGGTACACATAGCTTAGCACTGGTGGAAATGGACGAAGCTAAGCCATGTTTTTATATGCGATGCGTGCTGTGGATGTGTGCTATGGATGGCTTCCCTACTATCTATACATCGCAAACTCGAGCTGCGTATCTCCCGCACACAGCTTCATAGTTTAATATCAGTGGAAACAGTCACATAGTTTCATAGCACATCAGCACCCTCACGTTGCTTTTCCATCAGGGATACGAGTATGCTATGCTTCAAAGATGAAATAGCTAAACTGTGAAACTATGTGACCATTTCCACCCATTCTAAGCTATGTAGCTGTGCGAGGAAGATGCGCAGCTCGAGTATGCGATATATCAATAGTAGGGAAGCCATCCATAGCACATATTCATAGCATGCATCTTTCCATATGAACTATTAACACATATTTGGGATTGGGATTGTAATTGGGAATAGGATAGGGATTGGGGATTCGAGAATGGTGATTGGGGATTGGCCATTGGGGGTTGCCAATTTCAACTCCAATAACTAAAGACCCAAACAAACGAAAATTAAAGGTAAGCAAAAAAAACTATTTCAAAAATACATGAAAGCCAGCACTCACTCCAGAGCCATATTCTGTGCATTCAGCACAGAATATGGCTCTGGAGTGAGTGCAAACCCTATATGAGTGACAGGAACACCTTTCGGTAGACCAGTAGTTCCAGAAGAGTAGACAATGAATGCTGTATCCTCCCACCCGTTCACAGGAACCGGCTCGAAGTCTTCCAGAGCCACGCTCTTGACCAGGAAGTCTTTGAAGAGTATCGCTCCTTCTTGGCCCTGGTCACCATATAAAATGTAGTGCTGCACGGATCCGACCTCATCAAAGACTGCTTTGTGTTCTTTGAAGGCTGATAGGGAGCAGAAGACTACTTTTGGACGGACTATCCTCACTCGATGGGCTAAGGGATCTGGTGAATAAAAGAAGTATACAGAATGGAGAAACCTTTTATGGCTTAAATTAAACCACATATTTGTTATCAGCCAAAATATGTTGTGGTGGCTCCTCATGCGGCTTGGAAACCTACCAACGGCAAGTACCAATGTGACTTTTTTCGAATTACATGTACTTTCTAAGATTATTTAGATACCACTGACAAACGGTGAAGGAAAACATCGTGAGGAAACTAAGGCTTATAATTTCTAATTATAAGTTTGTAATCGCCTTGTAGAGGCCTTTGGTCAGCAGTGGCCACTTATAGGCTGTTGATGATGATGATATTTTTTATCATCTTGGCTGACAATATATGTGCGAAATAGGCCCAGTAGGTAAACCAAAAATTGCATTATTCTCTTTGAGCTAATTTGAACACTCTTTACAAATACATTATAACAGCCGCGTCGCATGTCCGTAACATTCCTAGACAACCTACAACATTACAGCACTTCTGTGGTCAAGAAACATAATCACACAGAATTTAATACTTGATTAATTTCATTATTAATTTTATTTGAAAATGACAGTTTTCGTTGAAATATTTAGTTGTATTATGCTTCTGTGGACGAGTACTACCTGTAGTTTCATTTAAGTCATATGAGCGATCTCCATACTGTATATAACTTAGAAAAATATACTTACGGCTGCCATATGTAGGGTCAGTTGGGGAGAAAACAGCGCCTGAACACATTATGCCCAAAACTGTTGGCAAAAATTCAAAATTTTTCTCACTACAAATGCATACTATGTCTCCCTTTCTAATTCCTATACGAGTGAGCGAGAGGGCAATATCAGCCGTTAATTGAGCTACCTCTCCATATGTTTTTTGATCGGAATTGTCTGCGTTTACCTGCGAAAATAAAAAGTATTTTTATTATGGTATAGTTCGATAAACGAGGTGATGTATATATCACCTGATGATAGGCGATCAGCGCCGCCCATGGAAACTCGCAATACCAGAGAAGTTACAAATGCGCTACCGGCCTTTACAGGGTTAAGAATGTAATGATTCATCAGCTGAAATTTGAATTTTAATTACTTAAAACTAATTCATCAGCCATCCATCTTCTCACACAATCTTAAACATTCACGACATACATCCTTTCATCTCGCTGCGAACAAATCACACTCTGGTGCAGACGTCAAGAGAGCATTGATCATCGTCAATGCACGAACGAGTGGAGAATTTGCATGCGCGACTGTTCGGGCTGCCGGGACAGTCAGTAATGGGTGCCTGCACGGCCTTTTTTTGAGGGGGGACAATCATCCAATGACTTCTCTCGCCTTGGGCAAGGCGAGAGGGAGTGTCAGACTCTTACTGACTAAAAACCACCCCGTTCCTACTCCTGCTTATCGAACCGGAGCCCCGGTAACCTGCTAGGTAGTCCGCAGCTCCGGATCAGGCATCAGCCCTACTGGGCCCCATCTGTGGTGGTCTGATGGCTCTTTAAGGCGTGCGCGGAACGCGACGCGCCGCACGCACGGGTCTGGTTCTGGTCGGGCGATGAGCTACCCTTGCTCGCCGTCCGCAGACCCGCACTTACGGTGGCCGGAGATCGTCCCGCGATCCCCGACGCCCGGAGTGTCTCTCGCGATGGTTGGGGCGTGAGGTTCGTTTTCTCACGCGCCCCGCCTCCTCCTTAGCTAGCATGACTGCTTCGCAGAAGGAGGAGACGAGTACTGTTGGCTCAAACAACCGTACCTCTGTATGGATCTCTGTTATCTTAATCAATAATAATCATTTATTATATTATTTGTTTAACATAGGTGATAACACAAGGTGACTTGATTGATAGTAGTAAATTTACTTAGGGCGCTATGTTATGCCAGTAGGCGTACAAATATTGGTTGCAGCGCGAAAGCATGCGAAAGTGTGGGAGAGTCATGCTTTGGCACTGCTAGGCCGGCTCGACTGGAGTGATACCACGGCCTCACCGAAAACCGACATGAAACAACGTTTTTTTTTTTTTTTTGAGGGGGGAAAATCATCCAATGACTTCTCTCGCCTTGGGCAAGGTGAGGGAGTGTCAGACTCTTACTGACTAAAAACCACCCCGTTCCTTCTCCTGCTTTTCGACCCGGAGCCCCGGTAAACCCGCTAGGTAGTCCGCAGCTCCGGATGAAACAACGCTAGCGTTGTGTTTCGTTGTGGGAGTGAGGTTACCGGAGACCCAATTCCCCCCTTCCCAAACTTCCCAATCCCCGATTCCCCAACAACCCTTAAATTCCTAACTCCCAAAATGCCGGGGTGCGGTGCCAGAAGACCTCCCCGTGGTGCACCCTGGGTACAGGCAATAGTCCCCCTAACGAGGGTGATAGGGTTGGAGTGGCTATTGCCTGTAGCGAATTTCTGGACGGGGCGGAAGAACCTGAGATGGGTTCTGAAGGCGGCAGGCTTTGTGCTAACACATGGCCTGCGCCTCCGAAGGAGCGTCTTTCCGCCCGTCTCTCTGACTTAGCAGAGAGCGTGGGGGAGAGGCAAGGACGGTGCTCGTTGTGCACTCACCCTGCCAACGAGCAGCATCGGGGCACAAGTTGATCCCGACTGCAACCGTTGATATCGTAATCCGGGAAGAGGTCATGGTCATGTTTTATGACTCTGAACGGGACGAGGGTCTTGGCTTGATCGCCCGGACCGCGAGGAAGATAACCTCTATAAAAAATTCCTCCAATACCAAGTTCTGGTGCGTGGCGAGGGTATGCGTGGCTGAGGAGTAGTGTCAGTCGCGAGCGCACCCCCAGCTAGGGGACCGGTGGACCCCCTAGTTGGGAAACAAACATACACTTACCCAGGTACAGGGGGCACTGCCTGGGTGGACTGGATATTTCCCCCATACTCGTGGGAACTTTATGGAGACAAATAAAAAAACAACACCACTAGATGAGGAGAGGGCAGGTGAGCTCAGCTCGCCTGCAGTAATCGTTTTTGAGAGCCCTAGTGGCTCTGGTGCCCGTGGGGAATCCCCCATACGAGCGCCAAGTCGGAGGACGTCGGACTCGGAGTCTGACGCCCCACCCGTATCCGACGCGAGCATTAGGTCAAAGCGCCTAACGCGAGCGTCATTTAAGCGTCCCAGACTAGAGGAGGACCAGGAGGGACTGGCGTTGTCCTTCAACACGCAGGAGGCCCCAGCCCCAAAAATATCCACGGCCGCGAGGGGCAAGGGCAAGGGCAAGGGCTGCAAGAGGTCGGCAGCCACTGCCCGCACCGAGCCAGTCGGACGACAGTCAGATTCCTCCATAATGGACGTGACTGCTGCCGATGGCTTAGAGGCTGAGCACGATTCCGTTGGTCTCCGCCAAACCATCAAGGAGGAGCTCCGCAGGCTGGCTGGTAAGAAATCCCAGCCTGCCAGAAATGAGCAAATGAAGTCGGCGGAGACCACCATAATGTCAGCGGTCTTTAAACGGTGTGGGCTGCCCTCAGCCGAAAAAGTGCACAGCGAGCTGGTCATAATGCGGCGAGAACTGGCGCGGTTGTCGGCCTCTAATGCGGCTCTGGAGGCCGAGCTTCAGGCTACCAAAGCTGAGCTAGCCGCTTCACGTGGAAGCCGACCCCAGCCCATGCCGGAGTCTGACACACTCGGACTGATGCGGCGGGAGATGGCTGCTTTCCGGCAGCGTTTTGACGTGCTGGAAAGTAAGGTCCTCCGTCCACCTCTAGCAGCGAGTCAGACGGCCTCGCGCTCATATGCGGCTGTTGCGGCCAAGCCTTCTGGTGAGACTGGCCGCGGCACTCAACCGACGGCGAGGGCAAGAGCGGCTCCTCCTGCGAGGGCCCCGGTGCCTCCACCAGTGCAGGTGGAGCCTCTACCGAATGCGCCAACAGGGCGCAGAAATAAAAGAAAAGGGAGAGTAACGGCTCAGCAGGCCGTTAGCCCGGCCACAGTTATGCCTACCCCGCCGGCAAGAGATCTCGGTGGTGGCGAGTGGCAAGTAGTCGGCGAGGCGAGGAGGGTCGCCAAAGAAGGCAGGAAGCGCCGCAAAAAAGCGCAGCGGCAGCGGCGCCAGCAGCAGCGCAAAGAGAAGCGCGCTGCGGCCTTGCTTCGCGCCCCTAAGACCGCGGCTGTAGTTCTAACACTACAGCCCGATGCTGTCCAAAGGGGCGTGACATATGGCGACGTCCTCGCCAAATTAAAGGGGCGGTGACTCCTGCGGAGTTCGGGGCACCTGACGGGTTTGCAATCAAGGCAACTGCGACTGGAGCCCGTCTACTGGAGGTCCCCGGCGCGACTAGTGGTCCGTCCGCAGACGCCCTAGCTGAAAGGCTCCGGGCGTGTCTTGGTGCGGACGAGGTTCGCGTGTCCAGGCCCACAAAATGCTTGGATCTGCGAATAATGGGCCTGGATGACTCCGTAACGGAACAAGAGGTGGTGGCCGCTGTCGCCAGGACAGGAGGGTGCCCTGCTGAACAGGTCAAGGCAGGCACCATCCGTCCGGACAATTCGGGGTTGCGCACAGTCGTAGTGAGCTGCCCCGTCACAGCGGCCAAAAAGATAAAGGAGGGTAAAAGGCTCCTGGTAGGTTGGGTTTCGGCGCAGGTCAGGCTGCTCGAAATCCGGCCTCTGAGGTGCTACCGCTGCCACGTGGGCGATCACGTAAGCGCCAAATGCACCTCAGAGGTTGACCGCAGCGACCGCTGCTTCCGATGCGGTCAGCCCGGTCACAGAGCTGGCTCATGCACCGCCCCGCTGCACTGCGACGCATGTGCAGCGGCCGGTAAGCCGGCCAATCACCGGGTCGGGAGCAAGGCCTGCTCCCCCCAACCAAACCAAGGGGCAAGGGTAGGCCCTCCGCCGCCCCCGTCGCTTCCGCCGCCGCCGCCGCCGCCGCCGCGGTCGCCACTACTACCGCCGCCGTAGCCACCGCCGGCTGTAATGCTGCCAGGGAGGAGGTCGTGATGGATTGCCAGTAATAAATCCATTCCGCCTCCTCCAGGCGAATATCAACCACTGCGCCGCCGCTCAGGATCTGCTGCTCCAGAGCATGGCGCAGTGGTCAATCAATGTTGCTGTGGTCTCCGAGCCGTATTTCGTCCCGCCCAGGGATCACTGGGTGGCGGACTTGGACGGCTCGGTGACCATCATCTCGTCGGCCGCCGCCGGTACCCCGACTCTCGAGAGCGCTCAGAGAGGCCGGGGTTGTGTCGCAGCACGGTTCGGAGAGATCGCTGTGGTGGGCGTGTATTTCTCTCCGAACCGAACTCTCGCCGAGTTCCACAACTCCCTCAGGGAGTTGGTCGCCGTCGTCGTCGGGTTCCGTTCCCTCCCCGTGCTTGTCCTCGGGGACTTCAATGCCAAAAACTTGGCTTGGGGTTCCCGGCTCACTGACGTTCGGGGTAGGATGGTGGAAGACTGGGCTCTGGAGACAGGCCTAGTCGTCCTGAACCGGGGTTCTGTCCCCACGTGCGTGCGGATGCAGGGCGAATCGGTGGTGGACATATCGTTCGCCAGCCCCGCTCTGTCACCTCGTGTCGTTGACTGGCGCGTTATGGAGGAGGTGGAGACGTTCTCGGACCACCGGTACATCCGGTTTGACGTCTCCACCGAGGCCGCGAACCCGCCAGTCAGACAGGCCCCATGTGGCCCGCGTTGGGCGCTGAGACAGCTGGACCGGGAGCTTTTCCTGGAAGCCGCAATCGTGCAGGCCTGGGTGATACCACCGGACAGGCCTGCCGACATCGACGAGGAAGCAAGATGGCTCCAGGACGCCATGTCCAGAATATGTGACGTGGCGATGCCCCGGGTCCGACCAGGTCAGCGCAAGCGCCAGGTGTACTGGTGGTCGCAGGAGTTGGCTGCTATGCGCAGTGCGTGCGTTGCTGCGCGACGCCGGTACACCAGGCACCGCAGGCTCCGTATCCGTCCTTCAGATGCGGAGGTAAGAGAGGCGGAGTTGTACGAGGGGTACAAGGCGGCAAAGGCCGCCCTCAAAGCGGAAATTTGGCGGGCTAAGGAGAAAGCCCGCCGGGAGATGCTGGAGACTCTGAACAGAGATCCATGGGGGCGCCCCTATCGGATGGTGCGTGATAAGCTCCGCACCTGGGCTCCCCCGCTGACTCAGAGTCTCCGGCCAGAAGTTGTGGAGGAGGTAGTTGGCGCCTTGTTCCCCCGACTTCGGAGGGGTTTCACCCCTCCATTCATGACTCCGCCCCCTGCGGTGACCAATGCGGGCCACAGCGACGATGACGACGACACCGTTCCCGAGGTGACCGAGGCAGAACTGAGAGCGGCGGTGCGCCGGATGGGCGCCAAGAATACCGCCCCAGGACCCGATGGCCTACATGGTAAGGCGTGGGTCCTGGCCTCCGAGGCTCTCGGGCCTCGATTGATAGGTCTCTACAGCGCATGCTTGGAGAGGGGCCAGTTCCCGCTTCAGTGGAAGACGGGAAAACTGGTCCTCGTGAAGAAGCCGGGGCGCCCCGCGGACTCTCCGTCCGCGTACCGGCCCATTGTGCTGCTCGACGAGGTGGGAAAAGTCTTCGAAAGGATAATTTCGAACCGCCTCGTCGCGCACTTGTCCGGAATTGGGCCGGACCTCGCGGATGGCCAGTTCGGCTTCCGCAGAGGGCGCTCCACGGTGGACGCCATCATGCGCGTAAGAGACCTCACGACGGGGAATGCAGTGTCCAGGGGTGGGGTCGTCGTGGCGGTGTCTCTGGACATCGCCAACGCTTTCAATTCCCTACCCTGGAGCTGCATACTGGAGGCACTCCGGTATCACCGGGTGCCTACCTATCTCCGTCGTGTTATCGAGGCCTACCTGACGGATAGATTCGTCACGTACCCCGGTCACCAAGGTGAGTGGAACCGGCGAGAGATGTCGCGCGGTGTTCCACAGGGTTCGGTTTTGGGGCCGCTCCTGTGGAACATCGGTTACGACTGGGTGCTGCGCACCGACCTCCCGAACGGCGTCAGCGTAGTCTGTTACGCCGACGACACGCTGGTGCTAGCGCACGGGAGGTCGCACCAGGCGGCGGCCAATTTTATGGCGAGAGCGGTTGCGACGGTCGTTGCAAGGATCCGGCAATTGGGACTCGAGGTGGCGCTCCACAAGTCCGAGGCCATGTGTTTTCATGGCCGCGGGAACGCGCCACCTCTGGGTGGGTCCCAAATAACGGCAGGAGGGGTTACCATCGGTGTCGGGACGACGATGAAGTACCTAGGACTCGTCCTCGACAGTCGATGGAACTTCGTGGAGCACTTCCGACGTTTGGCTCCTAAGTTGGAACGGACGGGGGCTGCGCTTAAGCGGCTCCTGCCCAACCTCGGGGGCCAAATGCCTCCTGCCGGAGGTTGTACGCGGGGATCGTGCGGTCCATGGCCCTCTACGGCGCCCCTGTATGGGCCCCGAGTCTGATGCGGCGGCCAGCTCGGGCGCTACTTACGTCCCAGAGGGTCATGGCCATCCGAATAATCCGTGGATATCGTACGATCTCCGGGGAAGCGGCGAACCTCCTTGCCGGATTGCCACCATGGGATCTGGAGGCAAAGGTGCTTGCGCGCGTCTTTAGTTTGCACGCCGACGCGCGTCGCCGGGGCGAAACTCCGCTGCCGCGCCAGATTAGTGCGTGGCGGGACGAGCTCCGGCGTGATCTCATGGTGGAATGGCAGCAACGACTGTCGCAACCGAGGGCTGGGCTCGCTGTCATTGCAGCGGTAAGTCCCCTCTTTGAGGAGTGGCTAGAGAGGCGCCACGGCGTCCTCACCTACCGCCTGACGCAGGTGCTTACCGGACATGGAAGTTTCGGTAGGTTCCTGTTTCTGATTGGGCGGGAGGAAACGCCCGGGTGTCATCACTGTGCGGACCGCCCGGAGGATACGGTGGAGCATACGGTGGCGGTGTGCCCTGCATGGGCTGAGCACCGCCGTGTCCTCAGGGATGTGGTCGGCGACGGCGACCTCTCGCGTCCGGCATTGGTTCAGACCATGGTGCGGAGCGAGGGGGACTGGGATGCCGTCTCCTCCTTCTGCGAAGCAGTCATGCTAGCTAAGGAGGAGGCGGGGCGCGTGAGAGAACGAACCTCTTCACGCCCCAGCCGTCGCGAGAGACACTCCGGGCGTCGGGGATCGCGAGACGATCTCCGGCCACCGTAAGTGCGGGTCTGCGGACGGTGAGCAAGGGTAGCTCGCCGCCCGACCAGAACCAGACCCGTGCGTGCGGCGCGTCGCGTTCCGCGCGCGCCTCAAAGAGCCATCAGACCACCACAGATGGGGCCCAATAGGGCTGATGCTTAATCCGGAGCTGCGGACTACCTAGCGGGTTTACCGGGGCTCCGGCTTGACAAGCAGGAGAAGGAACGGGGTGGTTTTTAGTCAGTAAGAGTCTGACACTCCCTCTCGCTTTGCCCTGGCGAGAGAAGTCATTGGATGATTTTCCCCCCTGAAAAAAAAAAAAAAAAAAAAAAAAAAAAAAAAAAAAAAAAAAAACTCCCAAAATGCCAGCAACGCACTTGTAACGCCTCTGGTGTTTCAAGTGTTCATGGGCGGCGGCGATTGCTTACCATCAGGTAATACTCGTTTCCCGCGTGATCCATAAAAAAAATGCGAGAAGGGAAAAATAAAAAGCAAATAAACTTAACTAGCTTGCACAGCAAACATTGTTTTGCCTTATAAGTTTCTAGAAAATAGACAGTAGCCGATTCTCAGACCTACTGAATGCGCAAACGTGGTAAAATTTCGGTAAAACCTTTTCGGAGAAGTACGGTGACTAACATTGTGACATGGAAATTTTATACAGCGTGTAACAAAATACCCATATACATCAAGAAGCACTGATGAATACAGGTTGAATAGAATCTCTACACAAAGTTTCAGCTGAAAATACGTTTAAAAAAATTAGTAACAAATACTTGGTGTCGCATGGTTCTTGATTTTAAATCATACAAACGTGTCACAACACTACAGGGGTCACTCGCTAATTACAAAACATTTCTTCTGTAAATCTGCTCGCCTAGTACCTGTAACCTAATTTTGATGTTCGGTTTCTGGAATTTTATGTATTGGAAAAATTCATAACTTCGTTCCATGAAAACATGAGTTTAAAAATCCCTTCCCGTATCGTTTGTTATGTTATCTAGAAACCGTGCACTTGATACCTATGTACATCCCATTTTTGTTACACCGTGCATATTTGATATTACTTGATAATATTCTTAAAACTTGGATTAGTATAATTATAATCTATTCCTGTTATCTATAACTCATAATATATAATATACTGGTCACGACATATGATAAAAAAAATCACGTATTTTGTTGTTTTTGCATTATCTATAATTTTATTACAACTTTCGTGAGACATACTAAATTAATTATTATGTTATCGGCTTAATCACGTAATTGTTTGACGAGGAACTCGACTAGTTTCAAGCCATGCTAGAGGCTACCGCTCGCGACAATCGCCGCGTCGTGTGAGACTGGAGGCCCAATTACCCCCCTTCCCAACTTTACCAATCCCCAATTCCCCAACAACCCTTAAATTCCCAATCCCCAAAAGGCCAGCAACGCACTTGTAACGCCTTTTATATTTCAAGTGTCCATTATTCGGCTTATTCCATATCTAAATAGAATAGCCCACTACGCATATTATAGTGTACGAGTGTCTACGCAAACACAGGTACACTCTCTGTTCTCTCACTCTCTGAACTCGATGGTACGGCAGACTAGGTATTGCAATCCGCTACGCCCGGTTCAGGGGGCCTACTACGAAAAACGAAGTTTCGTCCGAAACTTCGCAGATTGCATACTACAATTCTATTAATTGCGTACTTTCGTGAACAAAAATGAACGAATGAAATGAAGATAAATAAATAAGTTTTGATATGAAATTGAAAATAAAACGTTATTTCAAGTAATTCTATTAGTAAATCAATAAAACCTACGGCCGAAGATTAAACGAAACTTCGGATTCGAGAACTGGAGTAGACCCCCATGGGCGGCGGCGTTTGCTTACCATCAGGTAATCCGTCTGCTAGTTTACCGACTTATACCATAAAAATCTAATATTTTGGTACACTTACCAAAGCACCACTCCCTATTACATGGGACTTACAACATAAATTGTGAAATGTGGGTGTACATTGGCATTACGTGCCATAATTTGTACTTCTGCCTACCCCTTCGAGGATTAAAGGCGTGAAGTTATGGATGGACTTACCAATGCAACAATATCCTTATTTGCTACCATGTTGTCATAAACTTCTTTCCCAAAGTTCAGGTGAGCCGGGACTCGCCCATTCTGGTTTCCGTACTGATACAGTTTGTTCTTGATCATTTTGTCTCGTTATCACTACCTTTTTGGGTTTTTGATACCTGTGAACATGTGAAAAATATACTTTTTTTTTTACGTTTGATGGGTGGACGTTTGGCCGCTATCTCACCTAAGCGATGATGCGGCCTACGATGGAGCACGTCTGCCCATAAGCAACCTATTCACTCGGGCTTTGAAGACACCCAAGTTATACCCATCAGGAAACACAGACTCCGGCAAGGAGTTCCACTCCCTAGCAGTTCGCACAAGGAAGCTTCTTTTTTTTCTTATCTGAAGCTGTTTGTTTGAACGTGGTTATGTCCGGAACTGATGGTTTGAATTGGATTACATTTTCGTGTTAAATAGTTAATTTGTCGAGGATGACTGCATGGTTAGCGCGGTGCCTGGGCAACCGGCTGTCGTGTAACGTGTAACGGGTTTGATTTCCACCCGTATTAAGTTCTGTATGAACAGCTTCATGTTCCTTGACCACAGAAGAACTGTAATGTTGTAGGTTGTCTAGGAATGTTACGGACATGCGGCGCGGCTGTTATAATGCCGTATTTGTAAAGAGTGTTCAAATTAGCTCAAAGAGAATAATGCATTTTTTTTTTACCTACTGGGCCTATTTCGCTCATTTTTCGTATATCGTCAGACAAGATGATAACAAATATGTGGTTTAAATTAAATCGTAAGAGGTTTCTCCATACGTTATTAAAGAGGTTGTTACCACACGTCATGCGATAAGCATGGGAAACGACCTCGAATTTTATACTTAAAATAGATTTGTATGATGTTTAGAAGCATATAATTATAATTAAAAATATCCTAGTCGACCTTCGGATGTAACCTACCTAATAAATAATTATATTGTTCAACCTGTTTGGAAGTTGTTAAACATATCATTGATAATTAATTATTTTTGTTACGTTTGATGGGTCGACGTTTGGCCGCTATCCTAAACTCAAACTCAAATAATTTTATGCATTCATGTGTACATTTGGATAATATATAATTAGGGGCATTTGATCATCATCACGTCTGATGGTAAGTGATGATGCGGCCTACGATGGAGCACGTCTGCCCATAAGCAACCTATTCACTCGGGTTTTGAAGGTACCTAGACCTGAAGGGTATAACCTGGGTATAAATAGTAAAAATAAATTATAGATTATGAGTATTTTCTTTTTATACAAAAAAAACTACACATGAGTTTGTTACGAAAGAGCCATCTCTTTCACTGTCTCTGTCGCGACGCATCCTGCGTATTTGTGAACCAATTTATACAGAGTATAGTAAATGTTTATTTAACTTCTTTATGTTCTCAAATTGAATTAACTGGTCCGGGGTACGAAATTTCTTCACTATTGTAATCTTCAAACACAACACTACCTCCCATTAAAGCCGTGGCAGATACTTTTAGAACACCTTGTGTATAAAAAAAACTATAAAATTGTGTACCGACATACATTTCAATTTATTATTCGGTTTAATGAAAAAATTAAACATATGTGCAAAAAAAATATAATCGCTAAGGAATTCAGTACATGTCGGGTAGAAAAAAATTAAAAACATATTTGTCATAAGTCCACACCATAACCAGACCCGGAACAAACTTGTAGTTTTTTTTATATTATATTACGTATAGTTTATAATATAAGTCATAAAAAAATTGTACTACATAAATCAAACTTTTTTATATTAAAAAATATTAAATTTAGCATAGTGTGGGAGAGAGCCATGCTTCGGCATGAATAGGCCGGCTCAACCCAACGTTTTTTGTTTTGTGAGTAAGATTACCGGAGGCCCTATTACCACCCTTCCCAATTCCCAATTCCCCAAGAACCCTTAAATTTCTAACCCCCAAAAGGCCGGCAACGCACTTGTAACGCCTCTGGTGTTTCAAGTGTCCATGGGCGGCGGCGATGCTAAGCAATATAGCATAATGCTATGAATGGTTTCCCTACGATCGATACATCGCATACTCGAGCTGCGCATCTTCCACACACAGCTATATAGCTTAGTATCAGTGGAAACGGTCACATAATTTCACAACTTAGCTATTACATCGTCGTAGCATAGCTACATTGCACATCTCTGGTGGATAAGCATCCTAACCCGCTAGGTAGTCCGTAGCTCCAGTCATACATAACCCAGTCTTCACAATACGATAATAGAAGAATTATTCAATTTAGTTTAGTGTGTTCATTCTCAAGCTATTTTTGGAACTAAACGACATATTGTAGATACATATTTAAGTGACTGCCCCTCTCTACGTGACTGGTTGCTCGTGCGACTGCAGAGCAAAGGGTCTCGGGTTCGATTCACGAGTCGGGCGAAGTATCACTGGGTTTTTAGAAAATTTCTCAGTAGTATCACGGAGTCTGGAAATGTGTCCGGTGTATGGCATGGGACTTACAACATAAATAGTGAAAAGTGGGTGTACGTACATTGTGCACCTCTGCCTACCCCTTAGGGGATTAAAAGCGTGATGATATGAATGTATATTTAAGTGAACATAGTTTCCTTGTGATCTGTACACTGAAGAGACAAGGATTCCGGAGCTTCGGACTACCTAGCGGGTTACCGGGGCTCCGGCTCGAAGGGCAGGAGTAGGAACGGGGTGGTGTTTAGTCAGTAAGAATCTGACACTCCTTCTCGCCTCGCCCAAGGCGGGAGAAATCATTGGACAATTAAATCTTTCTTTTTCTTTTCTTTTTTTTGTTTTTTTTTTTTGTAACATTGCCCCATACTAGGATTTTCTCCTGTATCGTGGGTGCGTTTACAAACATACAAGTTCACATACACATCACAATCCCCCTCAAAAAACAAGTTAGTACCTATATAAACATAATATATAAATCAGCTTAGCTCTTCACGAGATTATCACGGGCAAACAAACATACATACAGGTCAAATTGAGAACGTCCTCATATTTTTTGAAGTTTATACTAAATAACAATGTATAATATGTATAAGTGTGGGAGAGCCATGCTTCGGCGCTGCTGGGCCGGCTCGACCGGAGTGATACCACGGCCTCACAGTACACCGACGTGAAACAACGCTTGTGTTGTGTTTCGTTATGTGAGGTGAGGCTACCGGAGGCCCAATTCCCCCCTTCCCAATCTTCCCAATCTCCGATTTCCCAACAACGCTTAAATTCCCAACCCCCAAAAGGCAGGTAACGCACTTGTAACGCTTCTGGTGTTTCAAGTGTCAATTTTAGACATTAGCGAATGCGAAATTTGTAAATGATTTTCCCGAATGCAAATTGACTGCGAATATTACGAATATTGACCTAAGAATTTAGTAAAAATTTTCTATGGCTTTATTTTGATCTGTGGGGTCTTTTGACACGTTAATCCTAAAAACCCGCCTCAGCTTCGCATGGGTGCAATGGTGATAAATTATGCATGTATTATACATATAAACCTTCCTCTTGAATTACTCTATCTATTAAAAAAACCGCATCAAAATCCGTTGCGTAGTTTTAAAGATTTAAGCATACAAAGGGACATAGGGACAGAACAAGCGACTTTGTTTTATACTATGTAGTGATGATCAGCCCTAAGAAAACGCCGAAATTACTTCTGATTTCCGAGAATAAAAAAGTACGTGTATCAAATTTATACTTGAGTTTTAAAATGAACATTTATTTTTAGTTTGAAAACTGATAAAAGTACATAATATATTCCTCTATTGAATGTACCTTTCTTTAATGGAAAATTTTATATATGTACATATTTTTATGACGCTAATATTCACATTAAACATCACTATAACGTATGAATGTATACATATATGTTAGTAGCTACTTTCGCGCGGTTTCACCCGCTCTGCTCGTTTCCTATTAATCGCAGCGTGATGTTTTATGTCTCATCATTTTTACGTGATGCCTATAGCCTTCCTCAATAAATACGCTATTCAACACAAAAAGAATTATTCAAATCGGACCAGTCGTTCCGGAGATTAGCATGCTCAAACAAACTCTTCAGCTTTATATATTAGTATAATAAAAGACAATTATCTAAAAAATCTTACCTTTAATTCAAGATTCCCACGAAAAAAAAGCAAACTGAACAAAATTAAAATGTTCACAAGTTAATATACAATTGTTTATTTATATGGAAAAATGTTATTTTTATGCGAATCCTCGTATAAAGTGTAATGTAAGAAACAACACGACTTACTTCGTCCGTAGATAACAGAGACAGTCAATAAAAATATGTAGATTAGACAATTTATATTTATTTTGATGATAGCCAATGGCCGGCGTCACTGTACATTTAAATTTACAGAAGTATAACTATCGTGAGACATACTTTTTTATGGTATTATATGTAAATGAGTAGACGAATCACTTGATGGTAAGCGAAAGTAATCGCCGACGCCCGTGGATACCCGAAACACTAGATGCGTTACAAGTTCGTTGATAGGGTTTGGAATTTAACGGTGGTTGTTGGAATTGGGATGATTAGGAAGGGGGGTAATCGAGCCTCCGGTAACCTCACTCACACAACGAAACAACGCAAGCATTATTTTAAATCGGTTTTCTGTGAGGCCGTGGTATCACTCCGGTCGAGCCGGCCCAGCAGTGCCGAAGCATGGCTCTCCCACACATATTAAATTATTTAGAAACATCAGTTTACTCACGTGGACTCATGAGAAAAGTTTTTGTAGTCACAGAGGGACTCTTCTTCATGAGCAGTGTTCTTCATTCACATCAGCAACAAGAACATCTGTTATTTATTTATTTTCAGCCATGGTCGTCCCACTGCAGGGCAAAGGCCTCCCTACCCTCCTTCCACTCGTCTCTATGCAGAGCTTTCTATGGCCAATCCTTTTCATAGGCGTCGAGTTCATCTCGCCATCTCCTTCTGGGCCTGCCGCGACGTCTATTGACGTTGAGTGGACTCCACTCAGTTGAGAATTTTACCCACCGCTCGTCCGACCAGCGCAGTTCAACTTCACGCTTTGCGGCTTTCTGACCAACGTCAGCGATTTGTGTTTTGGAGCGCAGTGTGGAGTTTCATTTTCCCCAAACCCTTAAATTCCTAACCCCCAAAAAGCCGGCAACGCACTTGTAACGTCTCTGGTGTTTCAAGAGTCCATGGGCGGCGGAGATTGCTTACCATCAGGTGATACGTTGGCACGTTTACACGTCTCATAAAAAAAAAATGTGCTCGCTGTTTCGATGGCCGAGTGGTTGCAAATACGACGGCGAGCTGCGGACAACGTAAAAGGTTACCGGGGCTCCGGCTCAAAGCAGGAGAAGGAACGGGATGGATTTTAGTCAGTAAGAGTCTTTATTTATTAGTTTGTTTATTGTTCAAATCACCAGATTTGTTTAGGGAAATGATAAAATCGTGTTGTTATTTTGACATCCTCCGTGAATTTATCAAATATCTTAGAGATTTGGCCAAATCCCTGTTTTTATCATATCGCTGCGACATATACATGTTAATCCATGTTTAATCGCGTCTAAACTGTACTAAACTAAATTAATTATTATCAGACAATCGCCGCGTCGTGTGTCGCGGAATGCTGCTAATGAATATGAGCCTCTAGCATGGCTTGAAACTAGTCAAGTTCCTCGTCAAACAGTTACGTGAGTAAGCCGATAACATAATAATTAATTTAGTATGTCTCACGAAAGTTACAATAAAATTGTAATAAACTAAGTGTGAAACTTTGTATCGTCGATCGCCTATACGAGTCATCGGACTTCTATCATTTATCGTCAGCGTCTCCACTCTATATATAATGTGTTGTGATAGGCACCGCTTATCTCCACTACTTAATGCGATATTATTAGAAAAAGATAAATTGACTTCTTATTTATAATTTATTGAGGAAGGTCGTAGGCTATCTATACGTATAAGTGTGGGAGAGTCAAGCTTCGGCACTGCTGGGCCGGCTCGACCGGAGTTATACCACGGCCGAACAGTACACCGACGTGTAACAACGCTTACGTTGTGTGAGTGAGGTTACCGGAGGCCCAATTAACTTAAGACTTTGGGTAAGGGACTCAAAATCAAAGTCAAAATTATTTATTTCAAATAGACTGAAAAGGCACTTTTGAACCAATCTTCCCAATCCCCGATTCCCCAACAACACTTAAATTCCTAACCTCCAAAAGGCCGGCAACGCACTTGTAACGCCTCTGGTGTTTCAAGTGTTCATGGGCGACGGTGATTGCTTACCATGAGGTGATCAGTCTGCTCGTTAACCGGCTTATACCAGCCATAAAAAAAGAACACGACGGCTCAAGTCACGGCGCTGATTTTTAGTACTTTTAGTAATTAATTTTATTTATTTTTTCAAACGAGAATTAGTTTTAACATACATATATAAATCAAAGGTTATCTTAATAATAATCTCTATGTTTGCTTTAATACGTAAAATTAATTAAATATATTTTTTTATTTTTGGTATTACTGACGTATTAGAATGAGGATGCTTTTCCACCAGAGATGTACTATGTAGCTATGTTACGAAGATGTAATAGCTAAGCTATGAAAATATGTGACCGTTTCCACTGATACTAAGCTATGTAGCTGTGCGACGAAGATGTGCCATGAAGATGCGCCGCCGCTAAGTAACTGCTCTAGGTACTTTGTTTTGCACATAGCTATACCACATATGATCGCCTATAGCACACATCCATAGCACGCATCTATAGCACACATCTATAGCACGCATTTTTTCATATAAGAAACTCATCTTAGATAAACCCATTTCCACTAGTTCTAAGCTATGTGTACCAATGAATATGATTGCTTTTTTTTGAAGGAAGTAAAACATCCAATGACTTCTCCCACCTTGGGCGAGGTGAGAGGGAGTGCCAGACTCTTACCCACCCCGTTTCTACTCCTGCTTTTCGAGCCGGAGCCCCGGTAAACCCGCTAGGCTGTCCGCAGTACTACTTGACCGTTTTCACTGATACAAAGCTAAGTAGCTGTGGACATCCATAGCACATATCTATAGCACGCATCAATAGCACACATCCATAGCACACATCCATAGCACACATCTTTCCAAATTAAAATAACAAAGCTGAGTCCGTTTCCACCAGTGCTAAGCTATGTGTACTAATAAATATGATAGGTGGAAACCAAACGCATCCACAGCAATGTAGCATAGCACATCTCTGGTGGAAAACCGACCTTATACTTATTATGTTAAAATTATAATTGTGGGAACTATTTACTTATTATTTGTTTATCTTTTGATAATAAATATATTTTTAGGTATTACTAGGTGACTCGGCAAATGTTGTTTTGTCTTATAAATATTTATTTATTTATATTATTTCTAGAAAATAGATAGTAGCTGATTCTCAGACTGAATACGCATATGCTATTTTTGCGTCATAATTGCACTTATGTTTTATATAAATATAAAATTATACTACTCGTTGCCGCGCAACGTGTCGCCGGTTAGATTCCCGCATGGAGCAACTCTTTGTGTGATCAACAAATTGTTGTTCCGGGTCTGTGTGTCATGTGTTTGTGAACTTGTATGTTTGTAAACGCACACACCACACAGGAGAAAATCCTAATGTGGGGCAAAAAATATAGGTTACTTTTTATCCCACGGAGACGCGGGCGTAGCCGCTGGGAGGAGCTTATAGGACATAAATAGAAAATCAATAATAGTAAGATTAACTTTGGTCTTGACATGCGCAGTGCAGACAGAACATTCTAGAATGTGCACTCAATGCGACAACTGCAGTAGGTCCACGTCGCTCAGTGCACGGGAACCAGGTTTTATTTTATAAAACACTAGCTACTTGCGCGCGGTTTCACCCGCACTGCTCGGTTCCTTTTGATCGTGGCGTGATTATTTATAGCTTATAACCTTCCTCGATAAATGCACTATCCAACACAAAAATATTTTTTCAAATCGGACCAGTAGTTTCGGAGTTTAGCGCGTTCAAACAAACAAACAATCAAACAAACTCTTCAGCTTTATAATATTACTAGCTTTTGCCCGCGACTTCGTTCGCGTGGAATAGTGACTTCCGGCAAATTTTTGGTTTTAACCACATAGTTCCCGATCTCGCGGGATCTCTTCAAAAATGGGATGTGGAAGATATTCCAGGGAACTCTTCAAAAATCAACATAATGAGCTCTGCGTTTGAATTTAATAGATGTATACCCACTTAGGGCATTGAAAAAATAGTTTAAAAACGGACTTAAACTAACTTAAAACTAAAGAAAGCTACGAATTACGAATTTATAACAATTAAAAAAGAAACTATATTACAACCTATCCTCTATGCTATAATAACCAAGCTTAAACTAAATAATTTAAAAGAAACGACTTAAATCTAATCTAATTAATTTATAAATTAGACTTACAATTTTATTAAAAAAACTAACTACAGTAACTACTAATAATCGATATCAAACTAAACCTACGTTAAATAGTTTAACCAAAAAACCAGGAAAACCCAACAAATAAACTTATTAATTGACAAATACAACGAAACCAATTTAGAATATACGAAACAGCAGGACCACTACAGACAAATAATCATACGACTGATAATACACTTTTTCTACGATTACTATCGTATCGAAGCGCTCGGCCGATACCCAACCAAATGAATGTAACGAAACCATAGCGCGATCTATTTCGATCCCAACGCCATCTATCGAGGATAAAGACAACTTGGATTATTTATTTATACTCCGTTCGGGCATTTTCTTTGTACTAAAAGTTTAATTATATTGATATTATTTTTTTCATACCTTTTTACTATTTATTTACTTTTTTTCGATGAATTAAAACAATAACATGAACCGAAGTCGTGTAACGATCGACATAGAATTATCTATACTCCGTTAGAGCATTTTCTTTGTACTAAATGTTTTATTATATTGATATTATTTTTTTCATACCTTTTTACTATTTATTTACTTTTTTTCGATGAATTAAAACAATAACATGAACCGAAGTCGTGTAACGATCGACATAGAATTATTTATAAATAATTTATTTCTTATTTTTATTTTTTGATTTTTGAAATAAAAATATATCTATGTCCTTTCTAAGGTTCTAAACTATATCTGTACCAAATTTCAACCAAATCCGTCAAATAGTTGCGGAGATTAATGGTATAAGCATAGAATGTTCGACGTGATTCTTTAATTTGACATAACTTTTTTATTTATGAACCGATTGACATGAAACAAACACTAAATGTAAATTTAAGCATCCCACAATATATTCGTGAAAACCGCATCCAACTCGGATCAGCCGTTTTTGAGATTAGCGCGCACAGACGAACAGACAAACAGACAAACAGACAAACAGACAAACAGACAAACAGACAAACAGACAAAAAAAAAGTTAATTACATTTTTGGGTTCGACATCGACATAACAATAACCCCTGCTATTTTTTTTATTTTTATTTTCAATGTACAGACAGCACTTTTCTACGATTTTATTATATGTATAGATATATAGCTTATAACCTTCCTTGATAAATGCGCTATCCAACACAAAAAGAATTATTCAAATCGGACCAGTAGTTCCAGAGATTAGCGCGTTCAAAAACATACAAGTTCACATACACTTGACACCCAGACCCGGAACAACAATTTGTGGATCACACAAACAATGCGAGAATTGAACCCGCTGGACGTTGCACGGCAGCCAGTTGCCTAGCCCCCGCATCAATCGTGCAGTCAATAAGCTGCACAACCTACACAGCGTGACTACAGACAGACATAACATACTACCGATTTCAATTACCGATCACAATACGAAATCGATTGACATTACGTTTTTTATGGTATAAACCGGTAAACGAGCAGACGGATCACCTGATGGTAAGCAATCGCCGCCGCCCATGGACACCCGAAACACCCGAGGTGTTACAAGTGCATAGCCGGCCTTTTGGAGGGTTTGGAAGTTAAGCGTTGTTGGGGATTCGGGGATTGGGAAGAGGGGTAATAGGGCTTCCAGTAACCTCACACACACAACGAAACACAACGCCAGCGTTGTTTCACGTCGGTTTCCTGTGAGGCCGTGGTATCACTCCGATCGAGCCGCCCCATTCGTGCCGAAGCATGACTCTCCCACACTTAAACTTCTATAGAGCTGCTGTCAAAAATAAAGATCGAGCCTATCTTCGTTGTTTCACGTCGGTTTTCTGTGAGGCCGTGGTATTCACTCCGGTTGAGCCAGCCCAGCAGTGCCGAAGCGTGGCTCTCCCACTCTTTGATGATTTTACTTCGCGGAGCCTGGGCAACCGGCTGCTATGCAACGTTTAGCTAGTTCGATTCTCACACGGAACAACTCTTTGTGTGATCCAAAAATTGTTGTGTCGGGTCTGAGTGTGATGTGTATGTGAACTTGTATCATTGTAAACGCACCCACGACACAGGAGAAAATCTTAGTGTGGAGCAACGTTTTTTTAAAAGAAAAAAAATGCAGTATGTAAATCTTCTGATTAATACTTTGTTCAGTGACATAAATACTGTAACTGCAAGGTATAGCTCATACCGAAGTATTGATCGGGACCTGCGCAGTGCAGTTAGCTTGGACTAAGCTAGACTTGCCTTGTGCACTCATTGCGCCGCGCGCCGTCTGCCGGGAGACACGTACTGGTTCTTCAAAGTGTCAAGGAGGTGATTGGTGATGATGAAGAGTCAAGGATAAGGTGAGAATTCTTCTGTTTTTATGGGATATGAGGTAATTTAGGAGACGAGTCACCTGGTGGTATGTGGTTAGTGTTCAGCAACACCTAAGGAGCCATGGAGCTATAGAGCCAACGCCCACCCGCAATACTAGAGGAGTTGCAAGTGCATTGCTGGTTTTGTTTTTTTGGCTGATTCATACGATGACAACATAAGCGTTTGTTTCTCATCGGTTTTCTGTAAAACCGTCGTACCTACGTTGTACTACTCTCTGATCCGGAGCTGCGGACTACCTAGCGGGGCTCCCCGGCTCGAAAAGCAGGAGTAGACACGGGGTTGGTTTTTAGTCAGTAAGAGTCTGACACCCTGTCGCCTCGCCCAAAGGCAGGAGAAGTTATTGGATAGTTTTCCTCTCTCAAAAAAAAAACTTACACTCCTCTGGCGTTGCAAAATTAAATGTCCATGGGTGTAGCTGATCTATCATCAGATCGAGGGGATTATTTCCCCCCTTACCATATAAAAATAGGATATCTAATGTTGTCCAATTTTCTAATGACTAGTTGTTATTTCAGGAGGTGATAAACTACCTTCCGAGATGGTTTTCTTGACGGGCCAGCAGAGGGAAGTACATCATGTTGCCAATGAATACCAATGGAAGGGATCCAGATGAAATGGCTGCTGACTACAAATCACCAGTTTTAAACGTACGTGGTAAGTGAATCTTGTATTGAGCTCACTGTCATTGCAGCGGTAAGTCCCCTCTTTGAGGAGTGGCTTGAAAGACGCTCCGGTGTCTTCACCTACCGCCTGACGCAGGTGCGTAGGTAGTGATGTGCCCTGCATGGGCTAAGCACCGCCATGTCTACAGTCTTAGCCTCGACCAGTAGACATTCGTAACACCAGAGAAGTGTAGCTCGCGCTCGCCACTAAAGAGCCATCAGACCACCATAGATGGGGCCCAGTAGGGCTGATGCTGACCCGGAGCTGCGGACTACCTAGCTGGTTTACCGGGGCTCCGGCTCGAAAAGCAGGAGTAGGAACGGGGTGGATTTTAGTCAGTAAGAGTCTAACACTCCCTCTTGCCTCGGCCAAAGCGAGAGAAGTATTAAATGATTTTGCCCACTTAAAGAAAAGGAAAACTTGTATGAGATTTAAGGCTATGCTGGTTGCATGTAAAACAGTTAAACAGGTTTAATTTTGGAGTAGGCGAAACTATTATTTAACCATTTATTCGCCTCGAGACGCGAAAGCGAATGCACTAAAACTTGCGACTGTTTTTGTTTTTGAGCTGTGAGAATCATCTAATAACTTCTCACGCCTTGGGTGAGGCGGGAGGGAGTGTCAAACTCTTACTAACTAAAAACCATTCCGTTCCTTCTCGTGCTTTGAGCCGGAGCCCCGGTAACCTGTTACGTTGTTGGCAGCTCCGGAAAACTTACGACATTGATTTAGCTTTTAAACTAAAATGTCTGTTCTTTATAGTTTTAATGCAAAAGAACAGACGCAGCGCCAGTCTTTGTTAAAAACTTAAGAACTAATACCTACACCATTATTTTCTTTACAGACCCATTGCACTACATGGTCATCATGCAATCAACCGCACTCTCTCCTCCTCCAATGACTACACATCGCAAGGTTGGAAGCGACCTGCATACAGCGACGCTCTGCTACTTTCATCAGGGCGCCTGACCACCGCATGGACGGAGATCCTTTTTTTGAGGGGGAAAATCATCTAATGACTTCTTCCGCCTTGGACGAGGGGAGAGGGAGTGTCAGACTCTTACTGACTAAAAACCACCTCGTTCCTACTCCTGCTTTTCGAGCCGGAGCCCCGGTAAACCCGCTAGGTAGTCTGCAGGGTGGAGATCCTACACTACGCTTACCAAATCATAAATGGGAATGAAATACGTGCTCTCTAAAACGGGGTAAACCTAGAAAGAGTCATAAACAAGCACCTCATAGCAGCTCCTAATTTCATTTATCTAACTCAACCGGAGTGATACCACGGCCTCACAGAAAACCGACGTGTAACAACGCTTGCGTTGTATGAGTGAGGTTACCGGAGGCCCAATTATCCTTACCAATCTTCTTAATCACCGATTGCCCGACAACCCTTAAATTCCTAACCCCCAAAAAGCCGGCAATGCACTTGTAACGCCTCTGGTGTTTCAAGTGTCCATGGGCGGCGGCAATTACTTACCATCAGGTGATCCGTCAGCTCGATTACCGACTTATGGGCAGTTGGGCATATGTATCTCTCTGTAACCTCACGTTATAAGCACTTGCCCACCACAGCATCGTTCAAGATGATAACTTTGAAAGAAGGGGTGTAAGTGGCTCCCCCCACACCTGAAGAGCCAAAGCCAACCTCCCCTGCCCGTGGTACACCCTGCTGATCAACGAACGAGGCTCTGGCGTTCCTGATCTTCCCCAATTTACCTCCTAGAGGCAACAACACACCTGCGCCTCTATTGCTGCGGGTGTGGTTCCACCTCTTGCCTCCAAGCGGACAATCAGCTTAAAAGGGCTATATTGAGGAAGTCAGGTCTTTGCAGAAGAGCTTCTGTAGACCAAAAGATTATTGTCTATAGGATTTCTTCTTTGTATATTGGAGATAGGTATGTTATGCATTTAGTCCTGAATAATATATCTACCTCCTTATTTAAGGTGTAAAATTGTAAATATACACTTATTCCACGATTGTGTAAAACTACTAAAACTATTTTAATTCGTCATATGTTCAAAGTTTAAAATCAATATATATATATGTATATATATTAAAAAATTAATAGGTGATTTATCAAAATAAAAACGAAATAAAAAATATAAAATAATAATATGTTCTGTGGTTTTATTTTGTAATGTCGCGCTTTTTATCCCTGTTGGTAGGCAAAGTGCATATTACGACACGTAATGCCGCTATACAATGTACTCTCACTTTTCACCATTTGTGTTATAAGTCCCATGTAATAGGGGGTGAACCTATTGCCATATACTAGACACAATTTTATTTCCAAATATAGGTAGGTGTACCTGCTACAGGGGCCTATTGCCATATAACAATGTAACAATGCTAATCTATAATATAAAAATAAGTCAAGTTTTCCTTCCTGACGCTATAACTCCAGAACGCACGAACCGATTTCCACGGTTTTGCATTCGTTGGAAAGGTCTCAGACTCCGTGAGGTTTATAGCAAAGATAAATCAGAAAAATTTCAAGAGAAAAGCAGGAAAATAGACAAAATCATTGGTGGTAAAACGGAGTTCGCCAGGTTTGCCAGTAAGTATTAAGAATTTATCTGCCGGGGATTTTTAGCACTTAGTTAATTCTAGAGGACTAACGGAGGCCTTTATTCAACAGTGGACGCTCTCGGCTGATGCTGATGATGATGACTAAGAATTTTCGAGAAGGGAGAAGGAATTACGTGCCGAAATGGGCATCGATATGATAAGAACTCCTAACTGAGTGGGGGTAAAATAAAACACTACAATATAAAATATGTAATAATGTATTTAACACTAGAATTAGATTATTCCGAGTCGTGCCTTAAGGGATCGGGATGGAACTTGGAACAGTGGTAGATGTATGGTCTGGATAAACACAGGCTACTTTTTATCCCACGGGAACGCGGGTTAATTCACATCGATGCATTCCGGGCAAAAAAAAATCTATATCTAATCTATACTAATATTATAAAGCAGAAGAGTTTGTTTGTTTGAAGGTGTTAATCTCAGGAACTACTGGTCTAAATTGAATAATAATTTTTGTGTTGGATAGCGCATTTATAGAGGAAGGTTTAGGCTTAAATCATCACGCCACAATCAATGAACTGAGCAGATGCGGGTGAAACCGGGAAGTAGCTTGTACATAATATTCGGAATCAGCAAATTTTTCTCCATAGGATGATATATGTGTCTCGATATTGCAAAAATCGTACTTAACCAGGGGGGTTTAACCGCCCCAGTTGTATATAAGCAACTAAAACCTGGCTACGCCTATGGTCTCGATATTGCAAAAATCTCCTACTTAAGAATGGGGGTGGTAAAATAAAACACAATACAAAAAATATGCAATAATGTATTTAACACTAGATATAGTAGTACAGCCTACTCCGAGTCGCTGGAGTCGGAGGCGGCCTCAGCCACGTCGGCGGTGAACTTATACTCCTGGTCGGCGCCCAGGTACGCGTCCGACATGAAGTACAGTGTACTTGGAACAGTGGCATAAGGCATCGATAAAAAAAAGCATTTATTTCAATTAATCCTAAATTAAGCACTTTTGAAACGTCAAAATGAATTGTCCGTCAGTCTGTCCGTCAGTGAAGCTAGGCGCTCGTTCCAAAGTGTAGCTTCGAATGGAGAAGAACGAGCAAGAAACTCCATCGCAACTCTTTTAATAAATGTTTTACAATATCTCTGATACATTACTTGATCATTTACCTATTATATAATATGGAAAAATCTCCTAATTAAGAGTGGGGGTAAAATAAAACACGCAACAAAAAATATGCAATAATGTATTTAACACTAGGTACAGCCTACTCCGAGTCGCTGGAGTCGGAGGCGGCCTCAGCCACGTCGGCGGTGAATTTGTACTCCTGGTCGGCGCCCAGGTACGCGTCCGACATGAAGTACAGCGTGTACGTGTGGCGGCCCGGGGCACCGCATACGAAGTCTAGCCGGACCTGGGGGGAGGGGGGATTGGTGTTATTACATCAGTTAAATATAAAATAATATGAAACCATATTTATATTAGAACTCTCGTGAGACATGCTAAATTCATTTATATGTTATCGGCTTACTCACGTAACAGTTTGACGAGGAACTCGACTAGTTTCAAGCCATGCTAAAGGCCCGAAACGCCAGTAGCAGCGACAGTCGCCGCGTCGTGTGTCGCGGAATGCTGCTCATGAATATAAGTCGCTAGCATGGCTTGAAACTAGTCGAGTTCCTCGTCAAACAGTACGTGAGTAAACCGATAACATAATAATTAATTTAGTATGTCTCACGAAAGTTACAATAAAATTATAGTTGCAAGTGTGAAATAATATCAAACTAATAAAATTTTATTATAAAAGACTGCGCTGTTGGCGCGGTGGCTTGGCAACTGCAGCGCAACGTATAGCGGGTTAGATTTGACCCGCAAAAGTGCCTAATTTAGGATTAATTGAAATAAATGCTTTGAATTTGATTCCCGCACGGAGCAACTCTTTGTATGATCCACAAAAGGTTGCCCCACGTTAGGATTTTCTCCTGTATCGTGTGTGCGTTTACAAACATACAAGTTCACATACACATCACACCCAGACCCGAAACAATTGGTGGATCTCACAAGAAGAGTTCTGTGCGGGAATCGAACCCATTACCCATTGCACGGCAGCAGGTTGCCCAACTACCATGCCAACCGTACAGTCAGTCACCGTCGAGTAAGTGAATGTAGTACAGTAATTTACCTTGGCACTGCGAGCCAGCGACACCCTCTTGATGGAAAGCAACGTGTTAGTCTTCGGGTCTCCGATCACCACCCACCAACCTTCCTCGCGTTTCTGGAAAAGAAAACAACATTTTTCATATACACTAATAAGTAGCGAGAGGTAAGGGGGACAAAATGAGAAGGTAGAGAGAGAGGGAAGGGGATAGCAAGGGGGAGAAATAAATAAAAACGTAGTGCTAAATCGAATTATCAACACTATTATAAATAAAATTGGTGTGTCTGTTTGTAATATTGAAATAACCCGTTTTTTATCATGTACATGCATAATTATGAATATGAATAGGTATACATATCAACGTTTAAAAGGAAATAGGGTATAAGCGAAATTTTGGTCAAAAACGAGTTTATTATGCTATCCTACGTAAAATTTTCCGCTCTTTCGAATGCGCTTACTCTCATGGCTCTACGATGATATTTTTGGCGTTTATACCCTAGCAAAAAAAAAACATTTTCCTAGTATTCTTTCGACGACCGACGAGTTTAAACGGCTCTCCTGAACATTTCATCTTTTGTCGCTTATAGCCTACTAGCTACTTCCGCGCGGTTTCACCCGTTTGGTTGGCTCCTATTGGACATGGCGTGATGTTTTATAGCCTATAGCCTTCCTCGATAAATGCACTATCCAACACACAAAGAATTATTCAACTCGGACCAGTAGTTCCGGAGATTAGCGCATTCAAACAAACAAACAAACTCTTCAGCTTTATAATATTAGTATAGATAAGTAGCAAGAGGTAAGGGGGACGAAGTGAGGAGGTAGAGAGGGGGAAGGGGGATAGCAAGAGAGAGAAATAAAGAGAGTAGTGCTAATGAAGGACTTTGAAATCGAATAGGCTAGTTTCCTACTAGTCAAATTCATTACTTTTTTCGAAACGTCAAAAACGATATTTTCCTCTTACATACTACAGTTCCTACTAATGAGAGTAACATGGCTGTTTATTATTGAGCATTCAATTAATATATGATTATAAATGGTTTTTAATACGATAAAAACGATGTCTATGGGATTTAACGCCAGTGAATGCTTACCAAAAATTTATATACGACCTTTAAATTTTTTTAAGTACGTTATTCATAGGGTGTATTAACTAACAATGGCTGTTTTCTTAGATGTAAATCCAAGCTAACTTTAAAACTAACGTTGGTAGAAAGTTTTGATGATTCAACCTTTTTCATTCGCAAATTGTAAGAACTTTTCCCATAGATCATTTTTTTATAACTTCGAAAACAAAATTTAATTTGGTTAGGTTATTATATGCGCATAAATAATGCATGCTGTGCTTTTCTTTAAGTGATGAGGCGCTTAGACGTAAGTTATTAATGTACAAATTATAATGTAATAGCGTACTTATTGTTGAAAAGCCTAAATTAAATAAATAAATAAAAAAGTTATGAATTTTTATGTAAAAAAAAGTTTTTCTGCTCTCCTGAAAAGTCGGGTTTTGGTTTATACGACCTTTCTACCCAAAGGTATCGATAATGTATATTTTTGTAGTTATAATTTGACAGAAGGTAGCGGGTTCGAGACCGACCTGTGGGAAGAAGGGCGCGATGACGGGTCCGACGATGTCGTCCTCCCTTTCTAACGACACCTCCACCACGATGGGCTTGCCGGCGCGAAGGTGGCGCTCGTTCAGCACCTGCAGGTTACAAAATATAATATTTTCATTAAAATATTAGCAAACATTTTAAGTAAGAATAAAAGAAAGATAGAAAGATAAACAGTTTATTTGCACCTATAAAAAACATTAAATTAATATGTGTGTAATATCATAAAAAAGTGTAGAAGAGCCAAGCTTCGGCACTGCTGGGCCGGCTCGACCGGAGTGATACCACGGCCTTACAGAAAACCGACGTGAAACAACGCTTGCGTTGTGTTTCGTTGTGTGAGTGAGGTTACCGGAGACCCAATTCCCCCCTTCCCAATCTTCCCCATCACCATTCCCGAACAACAACCCTTAAATTCCTAACTCCCAAAAAGCCGGTAACGCACTTGTAATGCCTCTGGTGTTTCAAGTATCCATGGGCGGCGGCGATTGCTTACCATCAGGTGATCCGTCTGCTCGATTACCGGCATGTTTCATAAAACGCGCGACACACGACGCCGTCTCTTCGTGTGACCTAATTATTAATTATTAAGCACAACTAAGTGTAATATTGTTTGTAATGTATGTATAGTATTTATACATTTTAATGTATTAGTTTATAGTATTTTGTATGGGCCTATGAAGCCTGAAATAAATGAATAAATAAATAAAAAATAAATAAATAAAATAAAAAAAAGTGTGGGCTCGCCATGCTTCGCCGCTACTGGCACGGGAGTGGTACCACGACCTCAGAGACAACCGACGTGTTGTGTTTTGTTGTGTGTGTGAGATTACCGGAGGCCCAATTACCCCATTTTTTTGATGGGATATCCCCCAACAACCTAATTTCTAACCCCCAAAAGGCCGGCAACGCACTTGTAACGCCACTGATGGTGTTTCAAGTGTAGGGCGGTGGCGATTGCTTACCATCAGGTGAGCAATCGCCGCCGCCAGTGGTGTCTATATGATGGTGTACACTGACCTCGTACGTGAGCTCCACGTTGTAATATCAGTAGCTATCATATCTACCACCGCTACTCTTACCGTGGGTGTATAATACCCGGACCAGTCCAGCATTTGACTGAATCCACTGACCTCGTACGTGAGTTCCACGTTGGGGTATCTGTTACAGAAGCGCGCGACGTCCGCCATCTCCGCCGGCTGCAGCTGCAGCAGCTTGGCGCGGGCGCTGTCCTCCAGTTCCATCACGTCGAACACCGTCTCCACGCCCTGCGGGGGAAGGGGGAGAGGGGTTTAGAGGGATTTACATATTTTTATCATTGCTTAACCTTTCGTCTGCGGGTATATGAGACAACAATAAAATACACATTGTGTACTGATCAGTGCTTCAGCATAAAAGAATAGGTTAAGAAATCCAATCAAAATAAAATTACAAAGGAACAATACAAATTACGGTAAAAGATGTATAACGTATGAGGGAGCACAATTATATAATAAATAGGGATGATGAATGGGACGTCAAAAACTTATGACTTGAAACTTACTTAACTATTTGACGAGGAACTCGACTAATTTCAAGCCATGCTGCAGCATTCAAAGGCGACGATGCGGCGACGGTCGCTGCTACTCTACCACTCTAGCATGGCTTGAAACTAGTCGAGTTCCTCGTCAAACAGTTACATGAAGAAGCCGATAACATAATAATCAATTTACTATATCTCACGAAAGTTAACAATAAACAGGACATACCTTCTCGGAGCAGCGCTGCACCAGCTCAGCAGTGAAGTGGGGCAGCTGCCTGAGGTAGGAGTCCTTGGCCCACATGGCCTGGGTCACCATCTGCGCCAGCTCCATGGCGGCCACGGCCGGCGACAGTTACAATAAACAGGACATACCTTCTCGGAGCAGCGCTGCACCAGCTCAGCAGTGAAGTGGGGCAGCTGCCTGAGGTAGGAGTCCTTGGCCCACATGGCCTGGGTCACCATCTGCGCCAGCTCCATGGCGGCCACGGCCGGCGACAGTTACAATAAACAGGACATACCTTCTCGGAGCAGCGCTGCACCAGCTCAGCAGTGAAGTGGGGCAGCTGCCTGAGGTAGGAGTCCTTGGCCCACATGGCCTGGGTCACCATCTGCGCCAGCTCCATGGCGGCCACGGCCGGCGACAGTTACAATAAACAGGACATACCTTCTCGGAGCAGCGCTGCACCAGCTCAGCAGTGAAGTGGGGCAGCTGCCTGAGGTAGGAGTCCTTGGCCCACATGGCCTGGGTCACCATCTGCGCCAGCTCCATGGCGGCCACGGCCGGCGACAGTTACAATAAACAGGACATACCTTCTCGGAGCAGCGCTGCACCAGCTCAGCAGTGAAGTGGGGCAGCTGCCTGAGGTAGGAGTCCTTGGCCCACATGGCCTGGGTCACCATCTGCGCCAGCTCCATGGCGGCCACGGCCGGCGACAGTTACAATAAACAGGACATACCTTCTCGGAGCAGCGCTGCACCAGCTCAGCAGTGAAGTGGGGCAGCTGCCTGAGGTAGGAGTCCTTGGCCCACATGGCCTGGGTCACCATCTGCGCCAGCTCCATGGCGGCCACGGCCGGCGACAGTTACAATAAACAGGACATACCTTCTCGGAGCAGCGCTGCACCAGCTCAGCAGTGAAGTGGGGCAGCTGCCTGAGGTAGGAGTCCTTGGCCCACATGGCCTGGGTCACCATCTGCGCCAGCTCCATGGCGGCCACGGCCGGCGACAGTTACAATAAACAGGACATACCTTCTCGGAGCAGCGCTGCACCAGCTCAGCAGTGAAGTGGGGCAGCTGCCTGAGGTAGGAGTCCTTGGCCCACATGGCCTGGGTCACCATCTGCGCCAGCTCCATGGCGGCCACGGCCGGCGACAGTTACAATAAACAGGACATACCTTCTCGGAGCAGCGCTGCACCAGCTCAGCAGTGAAGTGGGGCAGCTGCCTGAGGTAGGAGTCCTTGGCCCACATGGCCTGGGTCACCATCTGCGCCAGCTCCATGGCGGCCACGGCCGGCGACAGTTACAATAAACAGGACATACCTTCTCGGAGCAGCGCTGCACCAGCTCAGCAGTGAAGTGGGGCAGCTGCCTGAGGTAGGAGTCCTTGGCCCACATGGCCTGGGTCACCATCTGCGCCAGCTCCATGGCGGCCACGGCCGGCGACAGTTACAATAAACAGGACATACCTTCTCGGAGCAGCGCTGCACCAGCTCAGCAGTGAAGTGGGGCAGCTGCCTGAGGTAGGAGTCCTTGGCCCACATGGCCTGGGTCACCATCTGCGCCAGCTCCATGGCGGCCACGGCCGGCGACAGTTACAATAAACAGGACATACCTTCTCGGAGCAGCGCTGCACCAGCTCAGCAGTGAAGTGGGGCAGCTGCCTGAGGTAGGAGTCCTTGGCCCACATGGCCTGGGTCACCATCTGCGCCAGCTCCATGGCGGCCACGGCCGGCGACAGTTACAATAAACAGGACATACCTTCTCGGAGCAGCGCTGCACCAGCTCAGCAGTGAAGTGGGGCAGCTGCCTGAGGTAGGAGTCCTTGGCCCACATGGCCTGGGTCACCATCTGCGCCAGCTCCATGGCGGCCACGGCCGGCGACAGTTACAATAAACAGGACATACCTTCTCGGAGCAGCGCTGCACCAGCTCAGCAGTGAAGTGGGGCAGCTGCCTGAGGTAGGAGTCCTTGGCCCACATGGCCTGGGTCACCATCTGCGCCAGCTCCATGGCGGCCACGGCCGGCGACAGTTACAATAAACAGGACATACCTTCTCGGAGCAGCGCTGCACCAGCTCAGCAGTGAAGTGGGGCAGCTGCCTGAGGTAGGAGTCCTTGGCCCACATGGCCTGGGTCACCATCTGCGCCAGCTCCATGGCGGCCACGGCCGGCGACAGTTACAATAAACAGGACATACCTTCTCGGAGCAGCGCTGCACCAGCTCAGCAGTGAAGTGGGGCAGCTGCCTGAGGTAGGAGTCCTTGGCCCACATGGCCTGGGTCACCATCTGCGCCAGCTCCATGGCGGCCACGGCCGGCGACAGTTACAATAAACAGGACATACCTTCTCGGAGCAGCGCTGCACCAGCTCAGCAGTGAAGTGGGGCAGCTGCCTGAGGTAGGAGTCCTTGGCCCACATGGCCTGGGTCACCATCTGCGCCAGCTCCATGGCGGCCACGGCCGGCGACAGTTACAATAAACAGGACATACCTTCTCGGAGCAGCGCTGCACCAGCTCAGCAGTGAAGTGGGGCAGCTGCCTGAGGTAGGAGTCCTTGGCCCACATGGCCTGGGTCACCATCTGCGCCAGCTCCATGGCGGCCACGGCCGGCGACAGTTACAATAAACAGGACATACCTTCTCGGAGCAGCGCTGCACCAGCTCAGCAGTGAAGTGGGGCAGCTGCCTGAGGTAGGAGTCCTTGGCCCACATGGCCTGGGTCACCATCTGCGCCAGCTCCATGGCGGCCACGGCCGGCGACAGTTACAATAAACAGGACATACCTTCTCGGAGCAGCGCTGCACCAGCTCAGCAGTGAAGTGGGGCAGCTGCCTGAGGTAGGAGTCCTTGGCCCACATGGCCTGGGTCACCATCTGCGCCAGCTCCATGGCGGCCACGGCCGGCGACAGTTACAATAAACAGGACATACCTTCTCGGAGCAGCGCTGCACCAGCTCAGCAGTGAAGTGGGGCAGCTGCCTGAGGTAGGAGTCCTTGGCCCACATGGCCTGGGTCACCATCTGCGCCAGCTCCATGGCGGCCACGGCCGGCGACAGTTACAATAAACAGGACATACCTTCTCGGAGCAGCGCTGCACCAGCTCAGCAGTGAAGTGGGGCAGCTGCCTGAGGTAGGAGTCCTTGGCCCACATGGCCTGGGTCACCATCTGCGCCAGCTCCATGGCGGCCACGGCCGGCGACAGTTACAATAAACAGGACATACCTTCTCGGAGCAGCGCTGCACCAGCTCAGCAGTGAAGTGGGGCAGCTGCCTGAGGTAGGAGTCCTTGGCCCACATGGCCTGGGTCACCATCTGCGCCAGCTCCATGGCGGCCACGGCCGGCGACAGTTACAATAAACAGGACATACCTTCTCGGAGCAGCGCTGCACCAGCTCAGCAGTGAAGTGGGGCAGCTGCCTGAGGTAGGAGTCCTTGGCCCACATGGCCTGGGTCACCATCTGCGCCAGCTCCATGGCGGCCACGGCCGGCGACAGTTACAATAAACAGGACATACCTTCTCGGAGCAGCGCTGCACCAGCTCAGCAGTGAAGTGGGGCAGCTGCCTGAGGTAGGAGTCCTTGGCCCACATGGCCTGGGTCACCATCTGCGCCAGCTCCATGGCGGCCACGGCCGGCGACAGTTACAATAAACAGGACATACCTTCTCGGAGCAGCGCTGCACCAGCTCAGCAGTGAAGTGGGGCAGCTGCCTGAGGTAGGAGTCCTTGGCCCACATGGCCTGGGTCACCATCTGCGCCAGCTCCATGGCGGCCACGGCCGGCGACAGTTACAATAAACAGGACATACCTTCTCGGAGCAGCGCTGCACCAGCTCAGCAGTGAAGTGGGGCAGCTGCCTGAGGTAGGAGTCCTTGGCCCACATGGCCTGGGTCACCATCTGCGCCAGCTCCATGGCGGCCACGGCCGGCGACAGTTACAATAAACAGGACATACCTTCTCGGAGCAGCGCTGCACCAGCTCAGCAGTGAAGTGGGGCAGCTGCCTGAGGTAGGAGTCCTTGGCCCACATGGCCTGGGTCACCATCTGCGCCAGCTCCATGGCGGCCACGGCCGGCGACAGTTACAATAAACAGGACATACCTTCTCGGAGCAGCGCTGCACCAGCTCAGCAGTGAAGTGGGGCAGCTGCCTGAGGTAGGAGTCCTTGGCCCACATGGCCTGGGTCACCATCTGCGCCAGCTCCATGGCGGCCACGGCCGGCGACAGTTACAATAAACAGGACATACCTTCTCGGAGCAGCGCTGCACCAGCTCAGCAGTGAAGTGGGGCAGCTGCCTGAGGTAGGAGTCCTTGGCCCACATGGCCTGGGTCACCATCTGCGCCAGCTCCATGGCGGCCACGGCCGGCGACAGTTACAATAAACAGGACATACCTTCTCGGAGCAGCGCTGCACCAGCTCAGCAGTGAAGTGGGGCAGCTGCCTGAGGTAGGAGTCCTTGGCCCACATGGCCTGGGTCACCATCTGCGCCAGCTCCATGGCGGCCACGGCCGGCGACAGTTACAATAAACAGGACATACCTTCTCGGAGCAGCGCTGCACCAGCTCAGCAGTGAAGTGGGGCAGCTGCCTGAGGTAGGAGTCCTTGGCCCACATGGCCTGGGTCACCATCTGCGCCAGCTCCATGGCGGCCACGGCCGGCGACAGTTACAATAAACAGGACATACCTTCTCGGAGCAGCGCTGCACCAGCTCAGCAGTGAAGTGGGGCAGCTGCCTGAGGTAGGAGTCCTTGGCCCACATGGCCTGGGTCACCATCTGCGCCAGCTCCATGGCGGCCACGGCCGGCGACAGTTACAATAAACAGGACATACCTTCTCGGAGCAGCGCTGCACCAGCTCAGCAGTGAAGTGGGGCAGCTGCCTGAGGTAGGAGTCCTTGGCCCACATGGCCTGGGTCACCATCTGCGCCAGCTCCATGGCGGCCACGGCCGGCGACAGTTACAATAAACAGGACATACCTTCTCGGAGCAGCGCTGCACCAGCTCAGCAGTGAAGTGGGGCAGCTGCCTGAGGTAGGAGTCCTTGGCCCACATGGCCTGGGTCACCATCTGCGCCAGCTCCATGGCGGCCACGGCCGGCGACAGTTACAATAAACAGGACATACCTTCTCGGAGCAGCGCTGCACCAGCTCAGCAGTGAAGTGGGGCAGCTGCCTGAGGTAGGAGTCCTTGGCCCACATGGCCTGGGTCACCATCTGCGCCAGCTCCATGGCGGCCACGGCCGGCGACAGTTACAATAAACAGGACATACCTTCTCGGAGCAGCGCTGCACCAGCTCAGCAGTGAAGTGGGGCAGCTGCCTGAGGTAGGAGTCCTTGGCCCACATGGCCTGGGTCACCATCTGCGCCAGCTCCATGGCGGCCACGGCCGGCGACAGTTACAATAAACAGGACATACCTTCTCGGAGCAGCGCTGCACCAGCTCAGCAGTGAAGTGGGGCAGCTGCCTGAGGTAGGAGTCCTTGGCCCACATGGCCTGGGTCACCATCTGCGCCAGCTCCATGGCGGCCACGGCCGGCGACAGTTACAATAAACAGGACATACCTTCTCGGAGCAGCGCTGCACCAGCTCAGCAGTGAAGTGGGGCAGCTGCCTGAGGTAGGAGTCCTTGGCCCACATGGCCTGGGTCACCATCTGCGCCAGCTCCATGGCGGCCACGGCCGGCGACAGTTACAATAAACAGGACATACCTTCTCGGAGCAGCGCTGCACCAGCTCAGCAGTGAAGTGGGGCAGCTGCCTGAGGTAGGAGTCCTTGGCCCACATGGCCTGGGTCACCATCTGCGCCAGCTCCATGGCGGCCACGGCCGGCGACAGTTACAATAAACAGGACATACCTTCTCGGAGCAGCGCTGCACCAGCTCAGCAGTGAAGTGGGGCAGCTGCCTGAGGTAGGAGTCCTTGGCCCACATGGCCTGGGTCACCATCTGCGCCAGCTCCATGGCGGCCACGGCCGGCGACAGTTACAATAAACAGGACATACCTTCTCGGAGCAGCGCTGCACCAGCTCAGCAGTGAAGTGGGGCAGCTGCCTGAGGTAGGAGTCCTTGGCCCACATGGCCTGGGTCACCATCTGCGCCAGCTCCATGGCGGCCACGGCCGGCGACAGTTACAATAAACAGGACATACCTTCTCGGAGCAGCGCTGCACCAGCTCAGCAGTGAAGTGGGGCAGCTGCCTGAGGTAGGAGTCCTTGGCCCACATGGCCTGGGTCACCATCTGCGCCAGCTCCATGGCGGCCACGGCCGGCGACAGTTACAATAAACAGGACATACCTTCTCGGAGCAGCGCTGCACCAGCTCAGCAGTGAAGTGGGGCAGCTGCCTGAGGTAGGAGTCCTTGGCCCACATGGCCTGGGTCACCATCTGCGCCAGCTCCATGGCGGCCACGGCCGGCGACAGTTACAATAAACAGGACATACCTTCTCGGAGCAGCGCTGCACCAGCTCAGCAGTGAAGTGGGGCAGCTGCCTGAGGTAGGAGTCCTTGGCCCACATGGCCTGGGTCACCATCTGCGCCAGCTCCATGGCGGCCACGGCCGGCGACAGTTACAATAAACAGGACATACCTTCTCGGAGCAGCGCTGCACCAGCTCAGCAGTGAAGTGGGGCAGCTGCCTGAGGTAGGAGTCCTTGGCCCACATGGCCTGGGTCACCATCTGCGCCAGCTCCATGGCGGCCACGGCCGGCGACAGTTACAATAAACAGGACATACCTTCTCGGAGCAGCGCTGCACCAGCTCAGCAGTGAAGTGGGGCAGCTGCCTGAGGTAGGAGTCCTTGGCCCACATGGCCTGGGTCACCATCTGCGCCAGCTCCATGGCGGCCACGGCCGGCGACAGTTACAATAAACAGGACATACCTTCTCGGAGCAGCGCTGCACCAGCTCAGCAGTGAAGTGGGGCAGCTGCCTGAGGTAGGAGTCCTTGGCCCACATGGCCTGGGTCACCATCTGCGCCAGCTCCATGGCGGCCACGGCCGGCGACAGTTACAATAAACAGGACATACCTTCTCGGAGCAGCGCTGCACCAGCTCAGCAGTGAAGTGGGGCAGCTGCCTGAGGTAGGAGTCCTTGGCCCACATGGCCTGGGTCACCATCTGCGCCAGCTCCATGGCGGCCACGGCCGGCGACAGTTACAATAAACAGGACATACCTTCTCGGAGCAGCGCTGCACCAGCTCAGCAGTGAAGTGGGGCAGCTGCCTGAGGTAGGAGTCCTTGGCCCACATGGCCTGGGTCACCATCTGCGCCAGCTCCATGGCGGCCACGGCCGGCGACAGTTACAATAAACAGGACATACCTTCTCGGAGCAGCGCTGCACCAGCTCAGCAGTGAAGTGGGGCAGCTGCCTGAGGTAGGAGTCCTTGGCCCACATGGCCTGGGTCACCATCTGCGCCAGCTCCATGGCGGCCACGGCCGGCGACAGTTACAATAAACAGGACATACCTTCTCGGAGCAGCGCTGCACCAGCTCAGCAGTGAAGTGGGGCAGCTGCCTGAGGTAGGAGTCCTTGGCCCACATGGCCTGGGTCACCATCTGCGCCAGCTCCATGGCGGCCACGGCCGGCGACAGTTACAATAAACAGGACATACCTTCTCGGAGCAGCGCTGCACCAGCTCAGCAGTGAAGTGGGGCAGCTGCCTGAGGTAGGAGTCCTTGGCCCACATGGCCTGGGTCACCATCTGCGCCAGCTCCATGGCGGCCACGGCCGGCGACAGTTACAATAAACAGGACATACCTTCTCGGAGCAGCGCTGCACCAGCTCAGCAGTGAAGTGGGGCAGCTGCCTGAGGTAGGAGTCCTTGGCCCACATGGCCTGGGTCACCATCTGCGCCAGCTCCATGGCGGCCACGGCCGGCGACAGTTACAATAAACAGGACATACCTTCTCGGAGCAGCGCTGCACCAGCTCAGCAGTGAAGTGGGGCAGCTGCCTGAGGTAGGAGTCCTTGGCCCACATGGCCTGGGTCACCATCTGCGCCAGCTCCATGGCGGCCACGGCCGGCGACAGCCACCCACTGCTCGACACCACGTCCACGCACGCCTGGATCAGCCGGATCGCCTGTGGGCCACAATTTCAATATAAGTTTTTAAACTGACATGGTCACTAACATTATTATTAGAACTTATGACGGGATTTTCAGTTAATCCGTGATCATGGCGCTTGCAACAGTGCCGAAATATTGGAAACTCACCAAAGTGAATAAACATGGTAAATATCCCGTCATAAGTTCAAAATTTCAATCTTAGTAATATTATAATGATGTTGTTTTTTTTTTATGGTATAAGGTGGTAAACGAGCAGAGGGATACCGTCAATACACTAGTAACTCCTCTGGTGTTTTGTGTGTCCATGGCCGCCGATTGCTTACCATCAAGTGATCTGGCTGTTTGTGGATCACAAAAGAATTGTTACGTGAGAGAATTGAACCCGCTACACGCTACAGTAGTAGCACGGAGTCTGCAATTGTGCCCAGTATACGGCAATAGACTTTTAGGGAACAGAGAGTAAAGTTCCCTAAGAAAAGCAGTATCCTCCGACCAGGCGAGGTGATCGTGTCTGGCGGGCTTTCTGCCCAACTGTTGTTCGTTGGGATTTTCTATCCGTGTTAATTCGCATGTAAACTTCGTATGTGCGATGCAGGATATTTATGACGTCATCCGTTGATTTGCTCGTCGATAGTCTATGTGCGACTTCTGTCATCTGTCACCTTGTCAAAGTGTCGCCACAGACTCAACACCTATTACATGGAACTTACAACACAAATGATGAAAAGTGGGTGTACATTGCCGTAATGTGCACCTCTGCCTACCTGTACGAGGATAAAAGGCATGACGTTGACGGATAATGCATCAGAAAGCCTTACCTTGGCCAGTACGAGTGCAGTATCCGCCTGCAGCTCTGCCGGCAGCTGCATGCGCGAGAGATGCGCCTGCAGCAACACGTGCGCCTTCACGTGCGGGTCGTTGTACTTCACCGCCGCGCCTGAGGCGGCAGTCGGCTTGTGGGGGACTCTGGGATTAAATGAATAATGTTTTAATAAATCACTATTATTTAATTTTATTTATTTTCAGCCATAGTCGTCCCACTACAGGGCAAAGGCCTGCAAAAGTAAAACACTCTTTAAAAAAAAGATAACTGCTTTCAATTTTCTTTACCACATCCATTTTTTTTTTATTTTTAAGAAAACGAAGAGCTGAATCCCTCTAAATTCCTCCCTAAATAAAGAAAAAAACATGAATATGAGCCTCTAGCTTGGCTTGAAACTAGTCGAGTTCCTCGTCAAACAGTTACGTGAGTAAGCCGATAACATAATAGTTAATTTAGTATGTCTCACACGAAAGTTACAATAAAAAGATAATTAAAACACTGTCTAAATAAGTATTCAAAGTGTGGGAGAGCCATGCTTCGGCACTGCTGGGCCGGCTCGACCGGAGTGATACCACGGCCGAGCACAAAACCGACGTGAAACAACGCTTGCGATGTGTGAGTGAGGTTACCGGAGGCCCAATTCCCCCCTTCCCAATCTTCCCAATCCCCAACAACTTTTAAATTCCTAACCCCCAAAAAACCGGCAACGCAATAGTAACGCCTCTGGTGTTTCAAGTGTCCATGGGCGGCGGTCATTGCTTACCATCAGGGGCCTTAGTCTGCTATTACAATTGTGTCAGAATGGTCGATCACTGAGCAGTGCGAGAGGGACGGAGCTATGTAGGTTGTATAGCTGCGTCCCTCTCGCACTGCTCAGTGATCGACCATTCTGACACAATTGTAATAGCAGACTAAGGCCCCAGGTGATACGTCTGCTCGTTTACCGGCTTATACCATAAAAAATATCTCTGTCTACTCACTTGGCAGCTAGCGCCTTGATGATGTTCTCCTCGCGATGTCTGATGCAGAGCTCGGAGTACTCCGCCGCCGAGGATATGATCTCCAACAGGCCACGAATCTTTGTCTTGTTCGTGAGGGAGAGCGAGAATAACTCTGGAAGAAAATGGATATTGTTAATTATTCATTTTAAATTGAGATGTTTTAATGAGATCTTAAAAAAAAATCTCCCGTGTCTTGTGTGCGTTTACAAACATACAAGTTCACATACACATGACACCCAGACCCGAAACAACAATTTGTGGATCACACAAAGAGTTGCTCCATACGGGAATCGGACCCGCTACATGTTGTGTGAAAGACGGTTGCCCCCAGGCACCGCGCCAACCGCGCATTCAATGTATTTAGATCGTACAATTGTAATCGTACCAAAACACCATCAATCTATTAATCCTTCAATCGGTCAATCAATCAATTCGTTAATCTATTCACTGTCTGACTAGACAGCAGAGTCAATCACATAGTCAATCAGTTAGTTAGTTAATTAGATAGTCAATTCTTTCAGGCAGACAGTCTGACAGTCAACCAGCCCATCAATGTATGTCAGTCAGTGGCTTAATAAGTCCACCAGTCATTCCATTAAGCAGTCAGTCAGTCAGTGCGTCAGTCAGTCAGCCACTCAGTAAGTTAGTCAATAACTTACCAATAGTAGTATAGTTGATATAATAGTAAGACGCGATCATGCCCAGGTTGAGCGGCTGCACGTCCATGTCATCCTCGATGGCGATGCACTTGGACTGCTCCAGGTCCGTCAGGGTCGTCTCCACCAGCTCCGACAGGTGGTCCGATAGGTGCCTGGTGGAAAGCAAAATAATATTTAAGAACAAAAAAAAATCAAAATAGATTATAGATTTGGACATTTTACTCATGCCGGAATTTGAACCACAAGCGTTCATGATAGATGATTAATTTCTATATTAACACATTGAACGCCGTGGTGGTCACCGGTGACCGACGTTAGCGGAGGATTTGCCTTTAACAGTTTTCTATTGGCAGTCAAAGACTTAATGTCCGTCTTGTAAATTATTTTAAAACATTAGACATGGTATTTTTTTTTATTACAGAAACCAATACTTTCGAAGATATATCCATTTGAAATATCGCGAGATGTCACTTCTAGGTCTTTGATTCGTTCTATCTAAGTAATGTTACCTTATATGACAAAATAAAAAAAAAATGTGCCTAATATTTTTTCGTTACCTAACTGACGATGACGGCTCTCACTAATCTATCTATACTAATATAGCTTATTGATTTTAATTTTCATACCCCGTCATCATCCCTGTTCTAAATTACTAGCTTTTATTCAAGGATGGCTATCATACGAATACTGAAAAGCTACTCAATTTTAAGTCATACTTAAGGACCGTGCTATCTCTGTTCCTTTACAAAGAACTTGTAGAGACAAAACTATTATTGAATGATCTTAAAATTGAGTGGTATTTGAGTATTCGGACATTTGTATAGGCTATACAATGTTCCGAGCAAAGCACACTGACTCCCTGCAAGTTAGGGGCTGTACAGCCGAGCAAATGTCCACGTGGGAGTCCACAGTTCCTGCTTGTATAGCATACAATGTTCCCTCACCTGTGAGTGACTCCCTGCAGGTTGTAGTAGTTGGGGTTCTGCGTGAGGCGCCGGTAGAGGAATGTCCACGTGAGGTAGTCCACCGCGTCCTGCTTGTATAGCATACAATGTTCCCTCACCTGTGAGTGACTCCCTGCAGGTTGTAGTAGTTGGGGTTCTGCGTGAGGCGCCGGTAGAGGAATGTCCACGTGAGGTAGTCCACCGCGTCCTGCTTGTATAGCATACAATGTTCCCTCACCTGTGAGTGACTCCCTGCAGGTTGTAGTAGTTGGGGTTCTGCGTGAGGCGCCGGTAGAGGAATGTCCACGTGAGGTAGTCCACCGCGTCCTGCTTGTATAGCATACAATGTTCCCTCACCTGTGAGTGACTCCCTGCAGGTTGTAGTAGTTGGGGTTCTGCGTGAGGCGCCGGTAGAGGAATGTCCACGTGAGGTAGTCCACCGCGTCCTGCTTGTATAGCATACAATGTTCCCTCACCTGTGAGTGACTCCCTGCAGGTTGTAGTAGTTGGGGTTCTGCGTGAGGCGCCGGTAGAGGAATGTCCACGTGAGGTAGTCCACCGCGTCCTGCTTGTATAGCATACAATGTTCCCTCACCTGTGAGTGACTCCCTGCAGGTTGTAGTAGTTGGGGTTCTGCGTGAGGCGCCGGTAGAGGAATGTCCACGTGAGGTAGTCCACCGCGTCCTGCTTGTATAGCATACAATGTTCCCTCACCTGTGAGTGACTCCCTGCAGGTTGTAGTAGTTGGGGTTCTGCGTGAGGCGCCGGTAGAGGAATGTCCACGTGAGGTAGTCCACCGCGTCCTGCTTGTATAGCATACAATGTTCCCTCACCTGTGAGTGACTCCCTGCAGGTTGTAGTAGTTGGGGTTCTGCGTGAGGCGCCGGTAGAGGAATGTCCACGTGAGGTAGTCCACCGCGTCCTGCTTGTATAGCATACAATGTTCCCTCACCTGTGAGTGACTCCCTGCAGGTTGTAGTAGTTGGGGTTCTGCGTGAGGCGCCGGTAGAGGAATGTCCACGTGAGGTAGTCCACCGCGTCCTGCTTGTATAGCATACAATGTTCCCTCACCTGTGAGTGACTCCCTGCAGGTTGTAGTAGTTGGGGTTCTGCGTGAGGCGCCGGTAGAGGAATGTCCACGTGAGGTAGTCCACCGCGTCCTGCTTGTATAGCATACAATGTTCCCTCACCTGTGAGTGACTCCCTGCAGGTTGTAGTAGTTGGGGTTCTGCGTGAGGCGCCGGTAGAGGAATGTCCACGTGAGGTAGTCCACCGCGTCCTGCTTGTATAGCATACAATGTTCCCTCACCTGTGAGTGACTCCCTGCAGGTTGTAGTAGTTGGGGTTCTGCGTGAGGCGCCGGTAGAGGAATGTCCACGTGAGGTAGTCCACCGCGTCCTGCTTGTATAGCATACAATGTTCCCTCACCTGTGAGTGACTCCCTGCAGGTTGTAGTAGTTGGGGTTCTGCGTGAGGCGCCGGTAGAGGAATGTCCACGTGAGGTAGTCCACCGCGTCCTGCTTGTATAGCATACAATGTTCCCTCACCTGTGAGTGACTCCCTGCAGGTTGTAGTAGTTGGGGTTCTGCGTGAGGCGCCGGTAGAGGAATGTCCACGTGAGGTAGTCCACCGCGTCCTGCTTGTTCTCTATCGTCTTCGTCACTATCTCCGCGTTCATGTGGTCGTGTAGACGGTGGTCCAGGTGGCTCTGGAGTACGGATGGTTCAAGGTTATATTAAAGAAATTAAGGTGAAATAAGTTAATTTAATCAAATTAAGTGTGTGGGAGATGTTATGCACTACTGGGTCGGCTCGACCGGAGTATACCACGGCCGAGCAGAAAACTAACGTGAAACAACGCTTGCATTATGTGAGTGAGCTAACTGAACAACCAATTACAACCCTTCTCAATTTCTGATTTCCCAACAACCCTTAAATTTCTAACCCTCATAGGGCTTTCCGCATTTGTAACGCCTCTGGTGTTTCGGATGTCCATGGCCGGCAGCGATTACTTACCATCAGGTGATCCGTCTGCTCGTTCATCATAAAAAAGATTAACTTACTGTCGTACTCAGAGACATTTAATGCTTATTTAAAATTCCTAGTCAAACAGTTACGTGAATGAAGCCTGATAACATAATAATTAAACTTTTCAATACAATAGAATTCTGTCTTTTCACGATAATAAAATTATAAATAAAATTCTCAGAGAACAATACTGTTAATTTTTCATTTAGTGTGAATGAGTTTACTAGATGGCCTAATTAACCCTCTACAAAGTTCATCCAAAATCCCCGTTTGTGACGTTTCGAACAAAATTTAAATTTCTAACCCCCATTAAATGACTCTGAGTTTTAGACAATACAGCGGGTACCTCGAGCGGCAGACAGTCGTTAAGCAGCTTGGTGAAGAAGGTCTTGTGGTGGGCGACGCACATGAGGACGACGACGGCGTGGTCGTCCTCCGTGGGCCTGCAGGCGCGGCCCACCATCTGCAGCACCGTGCTGATCGGGTACGGCTCGTACGCGTGCAGCTTGCCGTTGTACCTGCGGGGAAGGGGAGGTATAAATGATAAATGATAATGATGAATGAAAGCAGGAGTAGGAACGGGGTGATGTTGATGATGATGTTTGGCCTCGCTGGAACATGAAGCCATTGGATGATTTCACCCCCCCCTTCCCACCATTAAAAGTTATAAAGATTTTTTTAATGGAGAACAGACAAACAAGGGAAAATTATTTAGTTACTAGTCGAATTCTTCGTCAAACAGTTACGTGAGTAAGCCGATAACATAATAATTAATTTAGTAAGTTACAATAAAATTATTATTATTCATCACTAGCTATTTCCACGCGGTTTCACCCACTCTACTCGGCTCCTATTATGGAGATAGCCTATGCTCGGAGTATTCTCGATTGCGCGATCAAACATCCGAAATTCATGGACCAGTAGTTCCCAAAGATTACAAGAGTTCAAACAGACAAACTCTTCAACTTTAAAATATTATCAGTATAGCTTAGTAAATCCTATGTTCTGGTTGTAGCAATGGGCAGGCCTCGCTCGGAGGACTGAAAACCGCTGTTTCTACTCCAGGAGGTGGAGCGTGGGCAGACCTCCTACACCACAGGTGTGCAGTTTGGAATGAACTGGTATGTTTGTAAACGCAATGCCACGATACAGGAAATATCCTAAAGTACCCACATTAGGATATTCTCCTGTGTCGTTGTCGCAAAGGTTTAAAAAAATTATTTTCATGTTGGATATATTTATCTAGCGGGTACCTCTAAAACGGCACGACGATCAATATATAGTAAACTTTAGCAAAATAAAATTGTCTCGCTCTGAGGTACGTCGTTTCATTCGAGTATCTCTGGCTTCAAGGCACCTTATACTGATATTGTACAGAAACCGAGCAGAGCGGGTGAAATCGCGCGGAAGCAGCTAGTAAGTAAATAAAATAGCCATTGATACATTGATACATTGTACTTACACGTGAGTATCCGCGATGATGACAGTATGGACATGCGCGGCGAGTCCCCAGGCCAGCTCGGCGGCCACGACGCAGAGCGCCAGCGCGCCCGACTCCAGCAGTTGTTGCACCAGGCGTCTGTCTGCCGGGTCCACGCCCTCGTGCAGGTACGCCACGCCCGCAACCTGGTTGTAGCAGGAGTAGGAACGTGGTGGTGATACTCCCTTTTGTTATAAATATCAACAACACATTGAAAGGCGTAAGAAGCTCATCAATGATGATGCGCTTGTGGAGGCCCGGCTTCAAAGCCTACACAGGCGCAAGGTCGCAAGCCTTTCCGTTTTTTACCGGATACATTTCGGAGTATGCGGGGAAATTGCACAGTTGATTCCTCCTAGTCCTTTCCATCATCGAACCACAAGACAATCGGCAAGGCGTCACCGCTTCATGGTAGATATCCCACCCACTCGCACGAAGCGCTTCGCTTCAAGCTTCCTTGTGCGAACTGCTAGGGAGTGGAAGTGTGGGAGAGCCATGCTTCGGCACTGCTGGGCCTGCTTGACCGGAGTGATACCACGGCCGAGCAGAAAACCGACGTGAAACAACCGAAGCATTGTGTTTCGTTGTGTGAGTGAGGTTACCGGAGGCCCAATTCCCCCCTTCCCAATTTTCCCCATCCCCATTCCCGAACAACAACCCTTAAATTCCTAACTCCCAAAAAGCCGGTAACGCACTTGTAAAGCCTCTGGTGTTTCAAGTGTCCATGGGCGGCGGCGATTGCTTACCATCAGGTAATACGTCTGCTCGATTACCGGCTTGTTTCATAAAAAAAAAACACAAATACATTCTTGTGACTACTCTGAGAATAGTACAGAAAAAAATATGTACGTCATTTCTTTTTTAAGTCTTTAAATATTTTTGATGTCGTGGCGTGGATGCGTCAAAAAGATATTTACCTAATACTTATACAGGGTGCAGATTTGAAACCATGACAGAACTCGGGAGCATGTTACGGAAGTAAAAAATGTTCAATTTAAAATAAGGTTTCTGGCCAATAGTTAAAAACACAGCTATAATAAATTATTTAAGATTGGCCGTGTTTCAGAATAATTCGTCACCGGCGATTCTGAATATTTCAGAATCGGCCAACATGTCACGCACACAGCGTAACAAGACAGCGTCGAAGGTCAGTGGGCGGGGCTACGCGAGACGCCGCGCGAGTAGGCAGTTAGAAAGCGAAAAGAAAAATAATCACCAACATTTATTAATGATTTGATTGTTAACACATTTTCAATAATCTTAGAGTGCAGAAACAATCAATAAAAAAGTAGTACTCGTATCTTCAAAGAAAACGTAGGTATCAGCTGATTCATAACACTACGTAACTAATGATTTACTTATTACGTTTTATTGCAATCCTGTTGGATACTAATAATTTAAAACTTAGTTATTTAAGGTCTGAATTATGAAAACACATCGCTACGAAAAGGTAGGTAGGGATCTAATCCAAACGCTCAGCTGTTTGCGAGCATAATCTTAGGTACCACTACCTACTAACTAATATCAACAAACACATTGTACGTAGGTAAGTTCAACCCAAAGTTTTATTCGTGTTTTAAATCGAATGATGTAAAATTTTGTTTCCTATTTGAATTAAGTCGTTACTATTAACCATTAATTAGTAACTGACTATAAGTTTACTTATTATTCTGCGCCATAGGTACAGTATTTATCAGTTGATTCATAATAGCTAATGAAATTATGATGTATTAATTAAATTTTATTGGCATCCTTCTGAATACGTAAAACAACCAATTTCAAACTTAGAATCGTAAGATCGGGATAATAAACACACATAGGTAAGTAGGTAGTCCAAGCGCTCAGCTGTTTGCGGGCGTGATGTTAGATAAGTAGTTTACTAACGTATTCTGTCTACCTAGATACATTCAGTTCAAAGTTTTAAATCTAAAAATGGTTTCATCCGCATAACCTATGTACGTACTACGTACCTATCACCTACTTTATTGTTAGTTTGTTATTGCCTAACTAATTTCTAACAATTAGTATACTACTTACCTACTTATTATCATTTCATGTATGTTCCTGCGGTAGTTATCAGCTGATTCATCGTAGGTACTAGTTAAGTAATGATTTACTTATTATGTCTTATTGCAATCCTGCTGAATATCGCTCAGCTGTTTGTTTCATTTTTGTGTGTTGGAACAATTTCTTTAAATTCATCGATCCTATTATTTATTTTAGATCGGATTAAGAACGCATCACGTTCTTAATCCGATCTAAAATAAACTAGTTTCTGCTAGCGGTCTAGCTATTTAATCAGAATATCGCAGTTGATATTCCGCATACATACCTACGATAGTTACCAGCTGATCAGCTGATTCGTAATAAGTACATACTAAATGCGTTTCCTATTGGTGTAACTAATAAACAATTTCAAACTTAGTAATGGGCCAGTGGGTATCCTTAGGGACGGAATGTACAAGTAAATAAATTACATAAATATCTACCTGTGTCACTCGGAGTCCGGAGATTTTGTTCGTCTTCGTAATCTACCTATGCACAGTAACATAGGTATGCACTACGTCACTGATTGACTATTGTAACACTAAGACACTTATTTTGAATGTGTTTCAAGCACTAAACTTCTTACAGTCACTGGGTAATAGTCAGCATACGTAATTGTCATGCCTGTGTAGGTATTTTCTGGTTAAGACGAACATTTGAATAACTCGACGGAGAATTTTTCTACCGGTGGCGGGAAAGTAAACTACCTAGACTAAGTGTATGTTATCATCATAAACACTAAACTTTGATAATTAATAAGACGGGAGTTCAAGGTCATGCATAAGAAATTTCGCAAGCGACTGCCACCGGCAGTGCCAAAACATAAACTGAATGCGTGTGCGTGCGCGCCACAGGGTGAGGGTGCTAGGGGGCGGAGCTTGTGGTGCGTTCGCGTTTCTTATTGGAATTTTAGGGAATTGGTAATAATGTCAAATACGTGTTTGAGTTTGTGTGCGTGTAATGCCGCGTTTTAAGCTAGTTACATAACGTTCGAAATGTGATAGGCGTAGTTCTCACTTACGGATTTGCGAATTTTACAAAAAAATTAAAAAAAAAAATTCCCGTTTTTTTTATTGATTTGGACTCAGAATCGATAGCCGAGTCACCTCCTTGAATGCGTCTCGTTTTTAAAAATACACCCTGTATAAAATGTCCATGTTACAATGTTAGTTACCGAAACGGTTTTACAGATTTTTACCATATTTTATATGCGTATTCAGTAGGTTTGAGAGTCGGCTACTGTCTATTTTCCATACCTAAGGGTATAGAAAATATTGATAACGTTATTTCACCTATATTTTTTTTACTAAATAATTTATAAGGCAAAACAACGTTTTAAGTTGTTAAACTAACATGGTCACTAACACTAACATCACAACTTGAGACGGGATATTTACCATGTTTATTTATGTCTACGAGTTTCCGATATTTCGGCACTGTTGCAAGCGCAGTGATCACGGATGAACTTCGAGTTCATCGAGTTCATCTGTGATCATAGCGCTTAGGCCGCAATATAATAACAAACATGGTAAATATGGCATCTCAAGTTCTAATATTAAAACAATGTTTGCCGTATCAGCTAGTACCTAGTGAATGTTACGATACCTTGTCGTTGATCCTCTTGAGGAAGGGCTGCAGCACGTCGGGGCGCGCGCGCAGGAAGGCGGCGGGCTGCGCGTGCGCCGCGGCCAGCGCCAGCAGGTCGGCGGCCAGTAGGCGGGCTATGTTATATGTACATATAGCATACCTTGTCGTTGATCCTCTTGAGGAAGGGCTGCAGCACGTCGGGGCGCGCGCGCAGGAAGGCGGCGGGCTGCGCGTGCGCCGCGGCCAGCGCCAGCAGGTCGGCGGCCAGTAGGCGGGCTATGTTATATGTACATATAGCATACCTTGTCGTTGATCCTCTTGAGGAAGGGCTGCAGCACGTCGGGGCGCGCGCGCAGGAAGGCGGCGGGCTGCGCGTGCGCCGCGGCCAGCGCCAGCAGGTCGGCGGCCAGTAGGCGGGCTATGTTATATGTACATATAGCATACCTTGTCGTTGATCCTCTTGAGGAAGGGCTGCAGCACGTCGGGGCGCGCGCGCAGGAAGGCGGCGGGCTGCGCGTGCGCCGCGGCCAGCGCCAGCAGGTCGGCGGCCAGTAGGCGGGCTATGTTATATGTACATATAGCATACCTTGTCGTTGATCCTCTTGAGGAAGGGCTGCAGCACGTCGGGGCGCGCGCGCAGGAAGGCGGCGGGCTGCGCGTGCGCCGCGGCCAGCGCCAGCAGGTCGGCGGCCAGTAGGCGGGCTATGTTATATGTACATATAGCATACCTTGTCGTTGATCCTCTTGAGGAAGGGCTGCAGCACGTCGGGGCGCGCGCGCAGGAAGGCGGCGGGCTGCGCGTGCGCCGCGGCCAGCGCCAGCAGGTCGGCGGCCAGTAGGCGGGCTATGTTATATGTACATATAGCATACCTTGTCGTTGATCCTCTTGAGGAAGGGCTGCAGCACGTCGGGGCGCGCGCGCAGGAAGGCGGCGGGCTGCGCGTGCGCCGCGGCCAGCGCCAGCAGGTCGGCGGCCAGTAGGCGGGCTATGTTATATGTACATATAGCATACCTTGTCGTTGATCCTCTTGAGGAAGGGCTGCAGCACGTCGGGGCGCGCGCGCAGGAAGGCGGCGGGCTGCGCGTGCGCCGCGGCCAGCGCCAGCAGGTCGGCGGCCAGTAGGCGGGCTATGTTATATGTACATATAGCATACCTTGTCGTTGATCCTCTTGAGGAAGGGCTGCAGCACGTCGGGGCGCGCGCGCAGGAAGGCGGCGGGCTGCGCGTGCGCCGCGGCCAGCGCCAGCAGGTCGGCGGCCAGTAGGCGGGCTATGTTATATGTACATATAGCATACCTTGTCGTTGATCCTCTTGAGGAAGGGCTGCAGCACGTCGGGGCGCGCGCGCAGGAAGGCGGCGGGCTGCGCGTGCGCCGCGGCCAGCGCCAGCAGGTCGGCGGCCAGTAGGCGGGCTATGTTATATGTACATATAGCATACCTTGTCGTTGATCCTCTTGAGGAAGGGCTGCAGCACGTCGGGGCGCGCGCGCAGGAAGGCGGCGGGCTGCGCGTGCGCCGCGGCCAGCGCCAGCAGGTCGGCGGCCAGTAGGCGGGCTATGTTATATGTACATATAGCATACCTTGTCGTTGATCCTCTTGAGGAAGGGCTGCAGCACGTCGGGGCGCGCGCGCAGGAAGGCGGCGGGCTGCGCGTGCGCCGCGGCCAGCGCCAGCAGGTCGGCGGCCAGTAGGCGGGCTATGTTATATGTACATATAGCATACCTTGTCGTTGATCCTCTTGAGGAAGGGCTGCAGCACGTCGGGGCGCGCGCGCAGGAAGGCGGCGGGCTGCGCGTGCGCCGCGGCCAGCGCCAGCAGGTCGGCGGCCAGTAGGCGGGCTATGTTATATGTACATATAGCATACCTTGTCGTTGATCCTCTTGAGGAAGGGCTGCAGCACGTCGGGGCGCGCGCGCAGGAAGGCGGCGGGCTGCGCGTGCGCCGCGGCCAGCGCCAGCAGGTCGGCGGCCAGTAGGCGGGCTATGTTATATGTACATATAGCATACCTTGTCGTTGATCCTCTTGAGGAAGGGCTGCAGCACGTCGGGGCGCGCGCGCAGGAAGGCGGCGGGCTGCGCGTGCGCCGCGGCCAGCGCCAGCAGGTCGGCGGCCAGTAGGCGGGCTATGTTATATGTACATATAGCATACCTTGTCGTTGATCCTCTTGAGGAAGGGCTGCAGCACGTCGGGGCGCGCGCGCAGGAAGGCGGCGGGCTGCGCGTGCGCCGCGGCCAGCGCCAGCAGGTCGGCGGCCAGTAGGCGCGCGGCGCGGCGCGACGGCACGAACACGGCCGCCGGCCGCGCGCCCGCGTGCCGGACTACTGCGTGGTAGATCGGCTTCGTCATCGCCGCTAGGCGGGACCCCGCGTGAGATATGTTGAAGCCCTACGGTTATACAGACAATATGTATTAAAAGCCCTGCGGTTGTACAATGTACAATCGACATTTAAAGTCATTTATTTGTATTGGGTGCCGTGAGGTCGAGTTTTTTTTACCCTAGAGGGTAGGTAAGTTTGACAACTTTTAGACCGATGAAAAACTATTAATATACTTTGTTATGGATTCCTATCTATACTAATATTATAAAGCTGAAGAGTTTGTTTATTTGATTGTTTGTTTGAACACGCTAATCTCCAGAACTACTGGTCCGATTTAAATAATTCTTTTTGTGTTGAATAGTGCATTTATCGAGGAAGGTTATAGGCTATAAAACATCACGCTTTGACCAAAAGGAGCCAAGCAGGGCGGCTGAAACCGCGCGGAAGCAGCTAGTTAGCTATAAAATTTTGGTACACTAACAATACAATAGATTTTTAGTTTTCATTCCGCTTGTAGATGTATTTGTAGCATGCGAGAGGGCGTTGCTGCGGTGTGTCTCGCCCGCAATTTAATGCTCCCGCAGCACACAGTAATTGTATTGTATTGTTAGTGTAGCATGAATTTCCACAAGGTAAGACCTGACTCTATTCTATATATAGAATTTAAGTCATACTGGAGTAACTTTAGATAACTTAAATCAAAAAACCTGTTCTTATAGAGAATTTCCTAGATCAAAAATAAAAAAAAATTACATTTCAATACAATAAAACATCCTAAAATAATCGAAATTTCATTCATTAATTTGACTATTATAGTTAATTTTCATTATTTGGAGTAACTGGAGTTTATCAATATTTTAGAATTTTATTGCTTGAATCCCAGCAAAAATATTAAGCCATGCCCCATTCGTCATTTTAATGTCATGGGGCGGGGCTAGAGAGCGGATCTCTTCACGTGCAAGCAAACATTTACTTACTGGTCAGGCGCATGTGACCACCATTGTACAAGTTAAATAAAAATAAAAATTACTTATATTACTGAACTTTTTCAAATTTTTCGAAAATTTCTCAGTAGTAGCATTAAGTCTGGAATAGTGCCCAGTATATGGCAATAGGCTCACCCCCTATTACATGGGACTTATAACACAAATGGTGAAAACTGTGTGTACATTGTGTAGCGGCATTACGTGCCGTAATGTGCACCTCTGCCTACCCCTTCGGGGGTAAAAGGCATGACGATATATCGCACCCCTAGACGAAACCTCCGGTAACTCAAAAAGTGCCCGTTTTGAGTTAATGGCATTTTCAAATCCTCGTATCGAGTACCTACACGGACATATAACTCACATAACAATATCGTCCACCATTTTGAAAAAATGGCACTTAATAGTTCGATTTTTGATATCTTTACTTAATGTAGAAATATCCGTTTTTCTTTATTTCTGAAAAAAAAAAACAGTTTTTTTGAGTTACCGGAGTCTTCATCTAGGGGTGCGATATATGTTATAAAATATACCTGTATATGCAGCTGTAGAGGCAGCGGTCTGACACTGGGATGGAAATTGAAGGTGGTGTTGGCGGAGCACCCCAACCACTGCGCCACGTCGCGCGCGTCCGCCAGCGGGAGCGACAGAGCCACCATACGGATCTGACGACCTGGGGAACAATATTCTCATTATATAAGATGTTTTAAAAGTATCTGCCACGGCTTTAATGGGAGGTAGTGTTGTGTTTGAAGATTGTATTGTAAATGATTGAAAAGACTAACTTATGGAGTTTCTTGCTCGTTCTTCTCCGTAGGAATCTACACTTTGGAACGAGCAAATAGACCAACTAGAGGACTGACCGACAGACAGACGTTATTAATATTATTATATTTGCTTTGACGTTCAAAAGTGCCTTCCTGGTCTATTTGAAATAAATGATTTTGACTTTGACTTTGACTTTGATTACAATAGTGAACAAATTTCGTACCCCGGACCAGTTAATTCAATTTGAGAACATAAAGAAGTTAAATAAACATTGACTCTACTCTGTTTAAAGTGGTTCACAAATACGCACGATCCGTCGCGACAGAGACAGTGAAAAAGGTAGCTCTTTCATAACAAACTCATACGTAGATATTTTTGTATAAAAAAACTCATATTTTTAATTTATATTTACTATTGTAATCTTCAAAAACAACACCTATCTTCCCAATCCCCGATTCCCCAACAACCTTTTACAAATTCCTAACCCCCAAAAGTTGACAACACACTTGTAACGCTTCTGGTGTTTCAAGTGTCCATGGGCGGCGGCGATAGCTTACTATCAAGTGATCCGTCTGCTCGTTTACCGGCTTATACCATAAAAAATATGCGCGAACTCACCAATCTGCGAGGATATGTACCGCATCCGGGAGCAGACGACCTCGAGGACCGGCCCCTCCTCCCCGCCCAGCAGCTGCAGCGCTAATTATTCACACTGTAATACGGAAGAACTCACCAATCTGCGAGGATATGTACCGCATCCGGGAGCAGACGACCTCGAGGACCGGCCCCTCCTCCCCGCCCAGCAGCTGCAGCGCTAATTATTCACACTGTAATATACAACAACTCACCAATCTGCGAGGATATGTACCGCATCCGGGAGCAGACGACCTCGAGGACCGGCCCCTCCTCCCCGCCCAGCAGCTGCAGCGCGTCCACTATGAACAGGGACACGCTCTGCACGCTCTTACGTACCTTCCATCTAGGGAGAGAGAAATATTAATAAAATATAAAAATAACAATCGTGGAGGGGTAGGACGTCCATTAAAATACTTTTACTACCTATAAAATGTCAACCCACTTATATTTTGTGTATGTATTAAAAAATATACGTGATGTTAGATAAATCTCCCACCCCCAGATGGGAGATATTAGATTAGATTTATCTAAAACCTCACCACATATCACCGAAGGGGAGGGAGGCCTAAAAAACGCTAAAAATCATCACGTAATTAATGGCCCCTTGGTATAGGTGAACGTATACAATATAACATAAATTATTTGCTGACTTACATTATGAAAACCGTATGTGTGAATATATATATGATAAGAATATTGTCAAATTAGTCATACACCGAGCATTATACAAATCTAATAATACCTCGCCCGACTCGGAAATCAAACTCAAAACTTACTGCAGTTAAAATTACTTGATTCAGGGGCCAATAAAATATATGGTTTTCATTCTAATATTATAAATGCGAAAGTTTTTGAGTGACATTTTAATTTCTTCCTGTGTCGTGGGTGCGTTTACAAACATACAAGTTCACATACACATGACACATGACACGTACCTCCTAGAGAGAATGTCCCACTTGTCGGCGGTGGTGACGATGATCTGGCCCTTGTTCAGCAGCTTGTGGTCCGTCGCCGTCTCGCCCGTCAGCTGCACCACCTGCGGACAATGGAAATATTATATACTTTAGTATTTAGGGAACAGATAGTATCCGGAGCTGCGGACAACCTAGCGGGTTACCGGGGCTCCGGCTCGAAAAGCAGGAGATGGAACGGGGTGGTGTTTAGTCAGTAAGAGTCTGACACTCCCTCCCGCCTCATCAAAGGCGGGAGAAGTCATTGGATGATTTTACCCTCTCAAAAGAAAAAGGGAACAGAGAGTAAAGTTCCCTAAGAAAAGCAGTATCCTCCAACCAGGCGAGGTGATCGTGTCTGGTGGGCTTTCTGCCCAACTGTTGTTCGTTGGGATTTTCTATCCGTGTTATTTCGCATGCAAACTAAGGGTTGTTGGGGAATCGGTATTGGAAAGAACGAAACACAACGCAATCGTTTGTTTCACGTCTGTGCTCTGTGAGGCCATGATATCACTCCGGTCGAGCCGGCCCAGCAGAGGCGAAACTCTCTCTCACTCTCTAACTCCTCTCTCTCTATCTCTTTCTCTATCTCTTTCTCTATCTCTTTCTCTATCTCTTTCTCTTTCTCTATCTCTATCTCTTTCTCTATCTCTTTCTCTATCTCTTTCTCTATCTCTTTCTCTATCTCTTTCTCTATCTCTTTCTCTATCTCTTTCTCTATCTCTTTCTCTATCTCTTTCTCTATCTCTTTCTCTATCTCTTTCTCTATCTCTATCTCTATCTCTATCTCTATCTCTATCTCTATCTCTATCTCTATCTCTATCTCTATCTCTATCTCTATCTCTATCTCTATCTCTATCTCTATCTCTATCTCTATCTCTTTCTCTATCTCTTTCTCTATCTCTTTCTCTATCTCTTTCTCTATCTCTTTCTCTATCTCTTTCTCTATCTCTTTCTCTATCTCTTTCTCTATCTCTTTCTCTATCTCTTTCTCTATCTCTATCTCTATCTCTATCTCTATCTCTATCTCTATCTCTATCTCTATCTCTATCTCTATCTCTATCTCTATCTCTATCTCTATCTCTATCTCTATCTCTATCTCTATCTCTATCTCTATCTCTATCTCTATCTCTATCTCTATCTCTATCTCTATCTCTATCTCTATCTCTATCTCTATCTCTATCTCTATCTCTATCTCTATCTCTATCTCTATCTCTATCTCTATCTCTTTCTCTTTCTCTATCTCTTTCTCTTTCTCTATCTCTTTCTCTATCTCTTTCTCTATCTCTTTCTCTATCTCTTTCTCTATCTCTTTCTCTATCTCTTTCTCTATCTCTTTCTCTATCTCTTTCTCTATCTCTTTCTCTATCTCTTTCTCTATCTCTTTCTCTATCTCTTTCTCTATCTCTATCTCTATCTCCTCTCTCTTTCTCCCTCTCTATTTCTTTCTCTCTCTTCCTCTATCTCTCTCTTTCTCTATATCTTAAGAATAGTGCACTCTTTAATCTCCTTACCTTAACATTAAACCGGGTGCCAAACTTATGGTAGCAGTCTGCGAACACGATGTCTGCGAGCGCGTCCTTGGGCAGGAGATACACGGCTCTTCCCGCCGGGTTGGTGGCTCTCTCTCTCCATCTCTCTCTCACACTATCTCTACTTAAGAATAGAGTACTCTCTAATCTCCTTACCTTAACATTAAACCGGGTCCCAAACTTATGGTAGCAGTCTGCGAACACGATGTCTGCGAGCGCGTCCTTGGGCAGGAGATACACGGCTCTTCCCGCCGGGTTGGTGGCTCTCTCTCTCCATCTCTCTCTCTCTCTCTCACACACTATATCTTAAGAATAGAAGACTCTCTAATCTCCTTACCTTAACATTAAACCGGGTGCCAAACTTATGGTAGCAGTCTGCGAACACGATGTCTGCGAGCGCGTCCTTGGGCAAGAGATACACGGCTCTTCCCGCCGGGTTGGTCGCCAGGAGACGTAGGAGAGCCAGCTCAGCCACTACTGACTTGCCGGCGCCGGCAGGGGCGCCTACGAACACGTTCTCGTCCGAATTGTATACTGCGTTGAATACCTGCGGGTAAATTGACAGTAATTGGATATTAGTTTTTAAACTGACATGGTCACTAACACTAACTGGAGTATATGGAAACTCATAGACATAAATAAACATGGTAAATATACCGTCTCAAGTTCTAATAGTAATTGGGTAGTTTACTAATGCAAAAATAAATTACATATTTTGATATTTCAATATATAATAAAAATATCCTAAAATAATCGTACTTATTTATTTAATTTTTCTAGGTAATTTTAGAGAAATAAGTATGCTATTTGACGCAAAAAATTATGACATCACAAGTAGCGATATCCTATAAAATTCATAGAAAAGAAACATTTTTGATATTTCGATAAAAGTATTAAATTTGACTAGTTGGAAACTACCGTATTTTCAAAAGCATGTATGTTACCTGAGTCTGCACTGGGTTAAACTGAGGGAAGGTTTCATTATACAACTCCTCAAACTTGGGGTTCCTCAGCGCCGATATGGGGAGCGGCTGTAGGTCCAGCAGCTCCGTGGGAGGGAGGTTCTTCTCGGGCAGGATCAGGTGGCGGAACGACACCGGTAGCTGGGTCTCTGCTGCTATCCATCTGGAATTGGAGGGGTGAGGTTAGATTTTGGTCCGGAGTGCCCGATAAGGGATCTCGGGTAAAGTACTACTAGGCTTTTTTTTATGAAACAAGCCGGTAAACGAGCAGACGGATCACCTGATGGTAAGCAATCGCCGCTGTTTTCGGTGTTTCGAAAATTTTTCAGTAGTAGCATAGGGTTTGGAATCGAGCCTATTGGCTCACCCCCTATTACATGGGACTTATAACACAAATGGTGAAAAGTGTGTGTACATTGTACAGTAGCATATATGCCATAATGTGCACCTCTGGCTACCCCTTCAGGAATAAAAGGCGTGGCGTTGCATAATATGTTAGATTTTGGATCACACAACAGCTTTTAAGCGGCCACTGTTGACCAAAGCCCTCTTCTCACACGGAGAAGGTTTGAGCATTAACCACCACGCTTGCTCAATGCGGGTTGGCGATTTCAAACTTATAATTAGTAATGAAAGTCCTGAGGAGTATGTGTGGAGTAAAATTGAGTAATTGAGTGAAAAATAGTGACAAGGGGATTGAAAAGGGAATGTTACGATGACATTGGACATGAAGAACGGATGGATGAAAGCAGATTTACAAAAGAAATATCAAGGCGGATATGAATGAATGGTAGGGTGTGCTGTAGACTACTACCGGGGTCCATAGGTGGCGGATAATGGAACGACGATAAGATATTATCGTTAGCTGCATAAGCAGTCCCCGACCATACAGCAATAAGCTACTTTGGGCTCAAAATCAAAACCGTTTGAATGAGGCTAAAGTAGAACAATTGGCATCAATGCAGGATGTCAATTTAGGACGGCGGCGGAGGAGTACCTAGTGTACCAACGGCGGCGTCCACAGGCCTAGTCAGATGGCTCACTGCATACCTACCAACCCGCATTAGACAAGCGTGGCAGGTTAACTGTCTAAACCCCTACCCAAGCACCATGACTCTCACAACAAACAATTGGCCCCAAGTCCCCGGCGTCTCCAGAGGTGACGACGCCGATGACAGTAGGCTGAATCACTCTGGAGCAAGGGGCGCATACAATCCCCGGGTGAGGACTCCTAACTGTCGAACGACTTTGGCGAATCAAATGGACTCTGATAAACTAAAAATCTTAACATTTAATGTTAGAACTCTTGGCACCGAAGAAAGACTTGTCGAATTGGAACATGCACTGTCACACATAAAATGGGATATCATAGGTCTTGCAGAGGTAAGAAGAGAAGGAGAAAAGATCTTAGAGAGGGAAGACAGCATATTTTATCACATGGGTGAAAGCAGCAGTCAATATGGAGTAGGATTCTTAATACATAAAAAATGGAAAAATAACATCATAGAATTTGTATCATATTCAAATCGCATCATACTACTCAAGTTTAAAATAGATCAAACAAAAACCCTCACTATTATCCAAGTATACGCACCAACATCAACCCACACTGACGACGAAATTGAGGAGTTCTACGATCTCCTCAACCGAGCATGTGATGAACATAGGGGGACTTGGATGATAGTTGTAGGAGATTTCAATGCAAAAATCGGCTCAGCACTACCAACGGACAACTACAGCATTTTAGGACCACATGGTATAGGCCACAGAAACGATCGCGGCACACGTCTAATTCAGTTTGCTTCAGGTCGAAATTTAAACATTAACAACACATTTTTCTACAAAAAACCACACCGCCGCTGGACGTGGTTCTCTCCTGATGGCCACACCAAAAATGAAATAGATTTTAGCCTTTCCTCCAGAAAACAAATAGTTACTAATGTCGAAATACTAAACAATTTTAAATTCAGCTCTGATCATCGCCCTCTCAGGATTACAGTCTTACTTAACGCGAAAATACAACGGGTACGCATGATACAAAATTCTATAAAAAGGATAGATAAATCAACACTGATTGCTAATAAAGAGCACTACCTACTGGAACTGAAAAACAGTTTTCAGACACTTAATTTAGACGCGGAAGATGTACAAACACAATACAGAAATATATCAAAATGTATACAAGCAGCTAGTCGAAACATCAAAAAAGCACGAAATAAAACGAAGAAATTAAGTCCATCTACCATAACACTAATTGACGACCGACAGAAACTTAACATCCACACACCAGAATATAAATTAAAAGACAAAGAAGTTAAACGAAAAATACGTACAGATATCCGGAATTATAATACTCAGTTAATAAAAACAACTCTAGAACAAAACCAGTCACTTAGAATTGCAATAAGGGGCATAGAAAAAGGAAAAATAACAATCAGCAACCTCACAGATAACAACGGAACAAAACAGACCGATAGAGAAAAAATTTTGAACATTTGCACAGAGTACTATAAATCCCTTTATGCAACCGATGACAGCTCCCAAATTCATATAAATACATATACATGTTCAGATAACATCCCACCAATTAATGGTTATGAAGTTCATCGAGCGCTAACCAACATGAAGTATAGTAAAACACCTGGTGAGGATGGCATTACCACCGAAGCTTTAAAGATAGGAGAACCAATTCTGTTGCCCCACATCACCAATCTATTCAACTGCATATTAAAAACTGGTACACTACCCGAGAAGTTCTGCCACTCCAATATTATAATATTGCATAAGAAAGGGGACAAATCAAACCTCACAAATTATCGCCCAATTAGTCTGGTATCCCATTTGTACAAAACATTCATCAAGGTAATAGAAAACAGAATATCCGACAAACTGGACCAACACCAGCCAGCCGAGCAAGCAGGTTTCCGACGCGGCCTCTCTACCACAGACCATTTACACACCCTCAACCAAATCATAGAAAAATATTGCGAATTTAAGCTCCCATTATACATTGCGTTCATTGATTACTCCAAAGCCTTCGACAGTCTCACCCATTCCTCCATATTCACAGCCCTACATAACCAAGACATTGACCTCACATATATTAACCTTTTAAAAAATATATATCTCAAAAGCACCGCAGCCATTAAGCTACACAGGTTAGGCCAATCCTTTCCTATTCACAAAGGAGTCAAACAGGGTGACCCGCTATCTCCTAAACTCTTCACAGCGACTTTAGAAGAGGTGTTCAAAAAGCTTGCACCATGCTGGAGCACGAGAGGCGTGGTCGTCGGGGAGAAGAGGTTAACAAACCTTCGATTTGCCGACGACATAGTGCTCTTCTCCTCTTCAGCATCAGAGCTAGGCAGTATGATCAACGAACTCAGCAGAGCGAGCCTTGAGGTTGGACTGAAGATGAACATGTCGAAGACCAAGCTAATGACCAACAGCTTAAAACATAGGTTAGAAGTAGATGGAGTAGAAATTGCATACGTCCAGGAATACATCTACCTGGGCCAATTAGTCTCTTTCCAGGCGAGACAAGAAAAAGAAGTTGCTCGACGCACCGAGAACGCCTGGAAAAGCTATTGGTCCATGGGAGACCTAATGAAAGGCAACCTCCCATTAACATTAAAAAGGAAGCTCATGGACGTATGTATTCTGCCCATCCTCACCTATGGTGCACAGACCTGGTCTTTGACAAAACATCAGAAGTCCACACTCAAGGTTTGCCAGCGAGCTATGGAGCACAGTATCTTAGGAGTCCGATTATCGGATAGAATAAGGAACTCTACGCTGCGCTCCAAAACTCAAATCGCTGACGTTGGTCAGAAAGCCGCAAGCTTAAAATGGAACTGGGCTGGACACGTCTGCCGCATGTCCGACGAGCGGTGGGCAAAACTCACCACTGAGTGGAGCCCACAAAACGTCAATAGACGTCGCGGCAGACCCAGAAGGAGATGGCGGGATGAACTCGACGCCTATGAAAAGGATTGGCCACAGAAAGCTCTACACAGAGACGAATGGAAGGAGGGTAGGGAGGCCTTTGCCCTGCAGTGGGACGACCATGGCTGAAAATAAATAATAATAAATATAAATATAAAATAGCGTGATTTATCTGGACATTATTCATAATAGAGAGTCTAAGATATTCAAAGTAATAATACACGTGTAACTCAAAATGACACAAGAGCCTTACATAAGTAAGGCTAAGAATAACTTGTAAGAATAAAAAATTGTCTTTAAGATCAAAGACAATTTTTTTTTTTTGCATAAAGGACATTTAAGTTTTTAAACTGACATGGTCACTAACACTATTATTAGAACTTATAACGGGATATTTACCATGTTTGCACTGTTGCAAGCGCCATGTTCACGGATTAACTCAATCCGTGAACATGGCGCTTGCAACAGTGCCGAAATATCGGAAACTCGATAAAATGAATAAACATGGTAAATATCCCGTTATAAGTTCTAATAATAAAGGAGATTGTCCAAAACTGGCAATTTTTGAACAGGCTGCTCAACAAAAATGTAATTTACCAATAATTTTATTTATATTTTAGTAAATGTTTGAACCTAATAACTTTGTATCAATTAGCAGTATAAAAAATCACATTTATTTTAGTATTTGTTATGATAACCAAGTCAGTTGGCTTTGAATTTGACTTCAGTGCTGTCAATCAGTTGTGTTTTTCGTCAAAATGACAGATATTATTCGCTTTGTTCTTTTGCATTGTGAGTGTTTGCGCCGTGTGGTTGGTGTAGGAACTACTTCGTAGTTTGTTTGAAAACAAAACAGTTTATACTTGAGCTTTACGCGGAATTTTGTTTTGTTTTCTGAGTGCAAGTAAATACTTAAATTGTAATTGTAACTGTAAATTAATTATGAAAATTTGTCGCAGTAAACTCTGTGCTAGTGATGTTTGTTTAATGAATTACATACGAGTGCGTTATCAACGTTGTCGTTTAAAGAAAAAATTTAAAGACGGATGTATGTGTGGCCGGATTTTATTCGTTCTTTTCATAACAAAAGTATTGTGACTAGTTCTAGTTGGCTAGCAGGGGCCTTAGTCTGCTATTACAATTGTGTCAGAATGGTAAATCACTGAGCAGTGCAAGAGGGATGTAGCTATACAACCTACATAGCTCCGTCCCTCTTGCACTGCTCAGTGATCGACCATTCTGACACAATTGTAATAGCAGACTAAGGCCCCAGGTTGTGTGCACACAGCTTATGAAATGTGTTTTCAAATTAAATGGAGTAAAGTTGTGTTTCAATCACATTCGGGATACCTACTGCTTACCCTTTTTCAAATCTGTATGCCCCTAAACAACATAAACCATTTTATCTTGGTCTCGTTTTGTATGATCTTTCTTCATATTCAACGACCGGTTTATACTGGTTTTGCATAGCTTAATGTGTATACCTACATTGTAAATTAAAGATTTATCGCAATTATTTCGAATACAATACGGATTGGTGGACGGTGACGTACGTATGATCTTATTTTGGGTCTAGTTAGGTTAGAAGAATTGGTATAATACCTACCAATTCTTTTCCCATTTTGCAAACCAGAACAGAACAGCAGCAATGTCGCGTAGTGCAGTCATTGACCTGTGTCGTGTTTACAAAGAGTGTTTACATTTGCTCAAATAGAAAAATGCAATTTTTGGCTTAACTACTGAGCCAATTTGGCTCATTTTTGCACATTGTCTGTATAGACGATAAATAAGTATGTAGAATAAAGAAATTTATAACTTGTATAAGTGTTTTCTCCATACGGTATATATTATAAGTTATGTTATGTGTTTACTTATTCCATAAAAAACATGTGTGATCCACAAATTGTCGTTTCGGGTCTGGGTGTCATGTGTATGTGAACTTGTATGTTTGTAAACGCACCCACGACACAGGAGACACGACACCTAGTGTGGGGCAACTTTTTTTTTTAAATAATGTTTTTAATTTTAACCAAAACGTATTTAAATATTGTTTCATTTCGGTGTCTTATTTCCTCATGAATTTTTGTTATAACATTTAACACAGAATTACACGATTTATTTTGTCATGATCTAAAAATGGCTGGTTCAGTCTATCCTTATGTCTAGTTTGATAATTGTGTCTGTCAGACACTTTACCAAACAAGTTTAGATTATTTATAACATGCATAATATATTCATAAATAAATTGACATGGAACGGACATAATATTGATCTCCTTAATCTTTTCCTTGAGAGATTCGCGACGGTTTAGATTATAGATGGCTATGACAGCTGTGTTGATGACGGTGATCAAAGGTAATATAATAGGTACTAACATTTTTAATGTATAAGCCGGTAAACGAGCAGACGGATGACTTGATGGTAAGCAATCGCCGCCGCCCATGGACACTTGAAACACCAGAGGCGTTCCAAGTGCGTTACCAGTGCGGTACCTTTTGGGGGTTAGGTATTTAAGGGTTGTTGGGGAATCGGGGATTGGAAAGATTGGGAAGGGGGGTAATTGGGCCTCTGGCAACCTCACTTACATAAAATAAATTGTCATCAAATATAAAATGTTTACTTACAAGAGGTCCCCAAGAAAGCGACGAGCAAAACAACGGATGCTTTGCTCAGGAACATGTTGGCTCTCTAGATCTCGGAGTCGACTGTGCTCTGAAGAGCTTTGGGTTCGCTTTTATTTCCCCACCACTCGCCACTGACTCGGTGACTAGACCAGCATCGAATATTAAAGTTATAATTCTTGATAAATCCTTCCATTTTAAAAAATCGGCACAAACTTAAATTAATGATAATTCATTCGCCATACTTGCCACCTCATGGTATGATTCCACCATTATTTACCCATGATTATACATGTCATCACAATAAGTTACTGGACTGTAAATGTACGCCTATTGAAAGAGTAGACTGTGTAACCTACCTGGGCATGAAAATAGATGAAAACTTTTCCTGGTCACAACATGCAGACTATATTTCTAGTAAATTAAGAATATTAGCTTTAAAGTTCCTATTAATGTTTTAAGATGTATTTATATGTCATTAGTTGATTCTATTATGAGCTATGCTCTTGGGAGCTATGGATTAACATTCAAAACTAACTTAGATTTGGAAGCTCTTCAAACTAGATTTTTAAAACTACTTGTCACTAAAAAAACTAAAAGCAACTGTAAAGGAGATTACAGAAAATTATTTAAAATATGTAAAATTTTGCCGATTACTTTAAAACATAAATATCTTTTATTAGTTAACCACCATGGAACCCAAGAACATACCTTAACTTATGTGAACAACACTCTTAACACACGATCTATGGCTGCTGGTAGATTCAATGTACCCAGAGTCACCAATTACTATGGTGACAGGACACTAAACAAGAGAATACCTTACTTATTGAACAATCTGCCAGCAGACATAAGGAGTGAAGCAAAATTAAATAGATTTAAACGTAAATTAAAATTATATTACTTGGACACTTTTAATTTGTAGAAATGTTTAACATATTAACATAGAGACTCAGTGACCCCACAGTCAAACCATTACAACGGTTTTGTGGGGCTTAGTATATTAAAATGTAACCTGTATGGAAATGGAATAAATAAATCTATATCTATACTAATATTATAAAGCTGAAGAGTTTGTTTGTTTGTTTGAACGCGCTAATCTCCAGAACTACTGGTCCGATTTGAATAATTCTTTTTGTGTTGAATAGTGCATATATCGAGGAAGGCTATAGGCTATAAAACATCACGCTATGACCAATAGGAGCCATGCAGAGCGGGTGAAACCGCGCGGAAGTAGCTAGTTCTTAATAAATCCTTCCATTTTAAAATATCGGCACAAACAACATATACATACTGTTCTCCAATGTTTGGGTTCAATTTATCATCATCATCATCATTATCAGCGTCACGTAGCCGTACTCGGGGATAAAAAGGAACTGCTAGGGAGTGGAACTCCTTGCCGGAGTCTGTGTTTCCTGATGGGTATAACCTGGGTGTCTTCAAGGCCCGAGTGAATAGGTTGCTTATGGGCAGACGTGCTCCATCGTAGGCCACATCATCACTTACCATCAGGTGAGATAGCGGCCAAACGTCGTCCCATTTAACAATAAAAAAAAAGGCGTGATGTTCCCATATTCTAGTGTTCCACTTCGCCGCGGCACTTCGCGAAAACCGCATGCAATCCATAATTCATATTTTTTACTACAACTACCTCCATTATCTGATCCGGAGCTGCAGACTACCTAGCGGGTTTACCGGGGCTCCGGCTCAAAAAGCAGGAGTAGGAAAGGAGTGGTTTTTAGACAGTAAGAGTCTAACTCTCCCTCTCGCCTCGCCCAAGGCGGGAGAAGTAACTGGATAATTTTCCCCTAAAAAAAACCTCCATTCTGGATATCAAACGAAAAGGCTTGATTGGTAGAATAGAGCTCATTAAAACCGTTTAACATATAATCAAACATATACAATGTGATAGGGGTGAGACTTCTAACCCGTTAAAGCTGAGTACTACATCTAATTTTATCGACAAAAGTCGGGGGTCGAAGGGGTCGAATCCCCCTAAAAATTATGGCTATTTTAATATTTTTTATACCAAAGGTTGTATGCGTCGTAGAAACAAAAAAAAAACGACAAACGGTAGCTAATAACCTTGGCTAACTAATTCATTACTTTTTTCATATGTTTGATAATGTTTTGGTGAGAAAAAAAATCATTTGTGAATTATTTTTACCGAAAAAATCACTATTTTTCAATATTTTCAATTAGGGGTTCAACCCCCCATTTTTTTTGTCGATAAAATTAGATGTAGAATTCAGCCTTAACGGGTTAGAAGTCCCACCCCTATCACATTGTATTAATGGCTGGCTATAACCTAACAATGCTTGATTACTAACTTCTGACTGTTTGTTTTTATACCACGACGGTGGCAAGCAAGCACACTGCCCACGCTTGCAACACTTCGGGCATTACATGCGCTTTGCCGATCATTAAGAAACCTATTTACTCTCTTCTTGAAGTACCCTATTTTTTAAAACTTTGCCCCACATTAGGAGTTTCTCCTGTGTCGTGGGTGCGTTTACAAACATACAAGTTCACATACACATGACACTCAGACTCGAAACAACAATTTGTGGATCACACAAAGAGTTGCTTCGTACGGGATTTGAAACCGCTACAAGTTACTTGGCAGCAACCGTGCAGTCCGTTATAATATAGCCTACTGGGAAAACTTCAGCAGGAAGCTCATTCCACGACCAGAGGGTCCGTGGTACTCCGTTTGACTGGACCGGTAAGTACCCTATGGTAGGTAACTTTGTTCCCAATTATTGCTGACTGTACTGACTTATTGGAACAAAAAGATTATTCAACCTTTCCGTCAAGTTTTTAAATATGTGACTAACCATTCTGTTATTACAAAAGAATAATAAAATAAATGAAATGAAATGGTCTTTGAACGCGACGCGCCGCGCGCACGGGTCTGGTTCTGGTCGGGCGGCGAGCTACCCTTGCTAGCAGTCTGCAGACCCGCACTTACGGTGGCCGGAGATTGTCGCGTGATCCCGACGCCCGGAGTGTCTCCTGCGGCGGCTGGGACGTGAGGAGGACCATTCCTCCACAAACTCCGACTCCTCCTTAGCCTCCCTTCGCTCTCCTATGCTCAAATTCACCGAGGGAAGTAGTCATTATCGTTTTTTTTTCTTCTCCTCTAATAACATCTTCTGATTTATTTCGTTGCGGGATCCAAGACAGTCATTCATGTCCCTGGGACGCGCCGGACTTCAGTGTTCCGGTGTTTTCATAGTTGTATCTACTGTAGATCCTGGTGCACAGGAGTTGCAGCGGTTTTGGGAGGTTGTGGCGGGCTTGTCCTATATAAAAGAAATTCCCCTCGCTCCGCACCATGGCCGAATGCACCAAACGCGGATAAAAGCTAGTTTACAGTATTAAATAAGATTTTTAGCATCATTTTCCTCAAAATCTGCAATAAATTTGGCCAAAACAAATAAACAATAAACAATGATAAATATAAATGTTTTTGAACTCTGAGTGAGTTCAAAACTTTTACAACCCGTTAGGATATGAGTGTGGACACCGGTTTGACGGAATGTTCACAAAAAATTAGAGGATTCTCTTTAAAAAAATAATAAGAAATTTATAAAGAAATTTATATTTCTAAAAATAGGATGTACCGTACCACAATATGTTTATGAATATTTTTCCTTATTGCATTACTAGCTTCCGCCCGCGACTTCGTCCGCGTGGATGTCGGGCTTCGCGTGGATGTTTTATTTCTCCATTTTGAGTAACAATAACATCTTATAAATATCTATTGGACCCAAATACGGCTAGGCCCATAATACCTAAGGAGATCCCTCTATTGAGCTACCGCTGTTGAGCTCGCGTTCTGTAGAATAAAACTGAAAAAAAATTTACTTAATTTTTCAGGATAAAAGTATCCTATTTTATGCCCAGGATAATAAGGTATAATTATACCAAGTTTCAACAAAATCGAACCGTTAGTTTTCACGTGATGCCTGAACATACAGACAGACAGACAACAAAAAAAAATCACATATTTGGGTTTGGTATCGATCCAGTAACATATGCTATTTATTTTTTCAATATTTTCAATGTAAAAAATTTAGGGTTGTAATACCCCCAACATTTAGGGGGAAGAATTTTTATCCCCCTAAAGATGTTGGCCGATTCTCATAGATACCGGATAAGCACAAAAAATTTCATCAAAATCGGTCAAGCCGTTTCGGAGGAGTATGGCAACGAAAACTGTGACACGAGAATTTTATATATATTAGATAGAAGACTGGCGACTAGCTTCGCATGGATGCAATGGTAATATATTATACATATAAACCTTCCTCTTGAATCACTCTATCTATTTAAAAAAACTGCATCAAAATCCGTTGCGTAGTTTTAAAGATTTAAGCATACAAAGGGACATAGGGACAGAGAAAGCGACTTTGTTTTATACTATGTAGTGGCGTATTGCCTCCAGTACTCTAGAAAATTTGGCTTAAGTTCGAAGTATGACACACACACGTTTAATTTGTGAGTGTCATTGGTCAAGTGGTTGTAAGTGCGACTGCCGGTCAAGGGGTCTCGCGTTCGCGTTGAATTTTTCAGTTTCAAACATTCTCAGTAGTAGCACGGAGTCTGGAATTGTGCCCAGTATATTCCAATAGGCTCACCGCCTATTACTTAAAACACAAAAGGTGAAAAGTGGGTGTACATTGTATAGCGGCATTACGTGCTGTAACGTGCACCTCTGCCTACCCCTTCGGGGATAAAAGGCGTGACTGAGCACTGGCGTTTTAGCGCTGTGTCCCTTACTTGTTTACTTTATAATTATAACTTTGTTCTGCATACATTAAGTACTTAGTGGCGGGGCTAATAAACTGTGTTTCTCTCATTCTTTACCGCGCTCAACGGTGCCGGCGTTAGGGGGGGGGAGCGTGATGGGGCGATGGCCCAGTGCGACAAATTCAGGGGGGCGCCAAGGTCTGAAGTAGGAGTCTTTTGCCTCTCCTGATGACATCGGCATGATTCTGTTCTGAATGCTGTGTTAGATGTTTATTTTGCACCGGGCACGATGCACCAAAAAAGTTAGATACAAAACAAAACGAAAATTAGAAACAATACAAAAGTACAATAATAACATTCATAATTAGTTTTTATAAAAAACAGGAAAAAAAGTACTCACAATATGCGAAAATAAAAATAAATAATAACATAAAGAATAACATAAAAGTTGTAGTTAGGTGTAGATGTAATGGGCTTTGTGTTTAAAAACATATAAGTAACACAAACAAAATAATTTTACTTGGGATCAGCAAAAAACTAAAACTTTATATTGCTTCACTGTAGATGTAATGTGCCGAATAAATACTCTTTCTTTTGTTTTTTTTTGTTTTCATTCTATATTTCACTTTGACTCGGGCCCAAAAGACCTAATTACCCCTCTTCCCAATCCCCGATTCCCCAACAACCCTTAAATTCCTAACCCCCAATAGGCCGGCAACGCACTTGTAACGCCTCTGGTGATTCAAGTGTCCATGGGCAGCGGCGATTACTTACCATCAGGCGATCCGTCTGCTCGTTCACCGGCTTATATCGTAAAACAATGGAAGTACAAAACTTTTTAGAGTATTTCGCCAAAGAACTTTGCGAGTAGCGTAAAGGAGGCATTTTTAATGATAAATGATATTTATTTCTGTAAGTAGGTTATAAAATAACAGTTTTACACGTCAATATTTCAAATAGCATTAAAATGTAAACAAATTTAAAATATCTGATCGATCTGTCTTAAGGAAAGAGGAAAAACTCTAATTATTTATTTTTCAAAGACTGTCTCGTTGGTCGAGTGGTCGCAAGTGCAACTACCGGACAAAGGGTCTCGGGTCCGATTCCCGGGTCGGGCAAAGTATTACTTGGCTTTTTTAAGCTTTTCGAAAATTTCTCAGTAGTAGCACGGAGTCTGGAATTGTGTCCAGTATATGGCAATAAGGTCACCCCCTATTACATGGGACTTATAACACAAATGGTGAAAAGTGGGTGTACATTTTACAGTGGCATTACGTGCCATAATATGCACCTCTGCCTACCCCTTCGGGGGTAAAAGGCGTGACGTTGTTGATGATGATAAATTGAACCCAAACATTGGAAAACAGTATGTATATTTATGTTGTGTGTGCCGATATTTTAAAATGGAAGGATTTATTAAGAATAATATCCTTAATATGATGATGGTATAATCGGCGCGTCAGTGGCGAGTGGTGGGGAAATAAAAGCGAACCCAAAGCTCTTCAGGGCACAGTCGACTCCGAGATCTAGAGAGCCAACATGTTCCTGAGCAAAGCATCCGTCGTTTTGCTCGTCGCTTTCTTGGGGACCTCTTGTAAGTAAACATTTTATATTTGATGACATTTTATTTTATAACTGACGTGAAATAACGCCTGCGTTGTGTGAGTGAGGTTGCCAGAGGCCCAATTACCCCCTTCCCAATCTTCCCAATCCCCGATTCCCCAACAACCCTTCAATTCCTAACCCCCAAAAGGCCGGCAACGCACTTGTAACGCTTCTGGCGTTTCAAGTGTCCATGGGCGGCGGCGATTGCTTACCATCAGGTCATCCGTCTGCTCGTTTACCGGCTTATACAATAAAAATGTTAGTATTATATTACCTTTGATCATCATCATCAACACAGCTGTCATAGCCATCTATAATCTAAACCGTCGCGAATCTCTCAAGGATAAGTTTAAGGAGATCAATATTATGACCGTTCCATGTCAATTTATTTATGAAAATACTAGCTACTTAAGCGCGGTTTCACCCGCTATGCTCGGCTCCTATTGAATGTGGCGTGATGTTTTATAGCCTATAGCCTTCCTCAATAAATGCACTATTCAACACAAAAATAATTATTCAAATCGGACCAGTAGTCTCAGTGATTAGCGCGTTCAAACAAACAAACTCTTCAGCTTTATATATTAACTAGCGGACCCGACAGATGTTGTCCTGTCTACACGTCTTTAATTTGAAAATTTGTCGGATCCAATGTAAAACATTCCAAAATCAACAACTACTAATAAATTAAAATGATTTTTTTGTGCATTGTCCAGCGGACAAAATTGTGCCAAACCATTCTCAAGATCCCCTTGAACATGTTACAAAAAAATTCATCAAAATCGGTCCAGTCGTTTAAGAGAAGTTCAGTGACATAAAGCTACATTAGTATAAGTATTTATAGACTATGTATGTTAGAAAAAATCTAAACTTGTTTGGTAAAGTGTCCGACAGACACAATTATCAAACTAGACATAAGAATAGACTGAACCAGCCATTTTTAAATTGACAAAATAAATCGTGGAATTCTGTGTTAAATGTTATAACAAAAATTCATGAGGAAATAAGACACTCAAATTAAACAAAACTAAAATATGTTTTGGTTAAAATTAAAAACATTCATTTTTTTTAAGCGGTTACCTACACTAGGATTTTCTCCTATGTCGTGAGTGCGTTTACAAACATACAAGTTCACATACACATGACACCCAGACTCGAAACAACAATTTGTGGATCACACAAAGAGTTGCTCCGTGCGGGAATCGGACCCGCGACACGTTGCGCGGCAGCCAGTTGCCCAGCCACCGCACCAACCGTGCAGTCTGAACATGCAATTATGACAGACTAAATTAAATTTAACTACATTAATATTGATAAATCCTTTATCTAAATCCTATTTTTTATGGAATAAGTTTATGAGGTAAACGAAACGATATAATATATTATATAAGTATATAACATATAATATACACGGTGTAACAAAAAGGGGGTATACATATCAAGTACACGGTTTCTAGATAACATAACAAATGATACGGGAAGGGTTTTTAAACTCATGTTTTCATGGAACGAAGTTATTAATTTTTTTAATACATAAATTCCAGAAACCGAACATCAAAATTAGGTAGACAGGTACTAGGCGATCAAATTTACAGAAGAAATGAACCCGAGTGACCCCTGTAGTGTTGTGACACGTTTGTATGTGATTTATGCAAGAACCATGCTCACCAAGTATTTGGTAGTCAATTAAATTTTTTTAACGTATTTTAAGCTGAAACTTTGTGTAGAGCTTCTATTCAACCTGTATTCTTCATTGCTTCTTGATGTATATGGGTATTTTGTTACACGCTGTATATATAACATATAATATATATGTACCTATATATTAGTAACAGGTAAACAAGCAGAGAGTTGTTAAATTTCATTTTGTTTATTTTTGTATTTTGTGCTTTTTTGTGATTTATTTTTAATTAAAAGCACTAATTGGACTTAGGTGTAAAAATTTTCCTTAAAATCATGTTTTCATGGAACGAAGTTATTAATTTTTTTAATACATAAAATTCCAGAAACCGAACATCAAAATTAGGTAGACTGGTACTAGGCGATCAGATTGACAGAAGAAATGTTTCGTTATATTAGCGAGTGATCCCTGTAGTGTTGTGATACGTTTGTATGATGATTTAAAATCAAGAACTATGCGACACCAAGTATTTGGTAGCAATTTTTTTTAAACGTATTTTAAACTGAAACTTTGTGTAGAGCTTCTATTCAACCTGTATTCTTCAGTGCTTCTTGATGTATATGGGTATTTTGTTACACGCTGTATATATAACATATAATATATAATATATATGTACCTATATATTAGTAACAGGTAAACAAGCAGAGAGTTGTTAAATTTCATTTTGTTTATTTTTGTATTTTGTGCTTTTTTGTTATTTATTTTTAATTAAAAGCACTAATTGGACTTAGGTGTAAAAATTCCCCTTCCGCAATCGTAAATCAATTTTAATTTGGTTTAACTAATTGTTAACATTTATTGTAATAAAATTATATATTCGTATAATTATATAATCGCCTTAGACAGTTTGGCGGTTTTTTTCTAATTTTGAGGAAAATCATCCAATGACATCTTGAGGTTTCAAAAGTGCCTTATTACGGCCCGAAGATTAATTGAAATCCCTGCTTTGACTTTGACTTTCTCTCGTCTTGAGCGAGGCGAGAGGTAGCGTCCGACTCTTACTGATTAAAAACCACCCCGTTCCTACTTGCTTTCGCCCGGAGCCCCGGTAAACCCGCTATCGTAATCCGCAGTTCCGGATCAGGCATCAGCCAGACTACTGATACCCCCATCTTATTATTGGTGGATGGAGTGAAACATTAGATGGCTCTTTGAGGCGCGCGCAGAACGCAACGCGCCGCAAAGAGCCTTTATACAACATCTTTATTTTGTTATGATAATAATATATGCACATTTAAAAAAAATACATAAAATATCATAGCTTAGCTGAGTCCTTTTCTACCAGTGCTAAGCTATGTGTACCAATGAATATGATTGGTGGAAGCCAAACGCAACCACAGCAACGTAGCATAGCACATCTCTCGAAAAGCAGCCTTAGTCTACTCTTACGACGCTCGCGCCGTTGCGAAGATGATGACAGATATATTCTAGTTCACTGATCATTTTCCCTGACATTAAAATCGTCATTTCTTCCGCAGTGTTGGGAGACGGATCTGTTTCAGCGAGTCCAACTCCACAAGAAGCAGCCCCGACACCACAGGACCCGCTGAATACTGGAACTGTTAATGGAAACCCGAATCCAGCGCCTCCAAACGGTAAATAAGTTTTGATAAAAATTCGATCGTGCCTGGCGGGCTTTCTGCCCAACTGCTGTTCGTTGGGATTGTCTATCCATGTTTATTCGCATGTACACTTCACATATACATACGATGTAGGATTTATGACGTCATTTATTGATTAATTCGTCGATCGTTTATGTGCGACTTCTGTCATCTGTCCCTTGACATGTCATGTGTCACAACACTCTCCAAACAAGTAAATAAAACTAAATTAAAATATAATTATTTAGATTTAATTATACTGCCTCGTTGGCCGAGTGGTTGCAAGTGTGACTGCCGGCCAAGGGGTCTCGGGTTCGATTCCCGGGTCGGGCGAAATATTACTGGGCTTTTTTCGGTTTTTCGAAAATTTCTCAGTAGAGTAGCACGGAGTCTGGAATTGTGTCCGGGATATGGCAATGGGCTCACCACCCATTACATGGGACTTACAGCATAAATTGTGAAAAGTGAGTGTACACAGTGGCATTAAAGAAAGAAAGAAAGAAAAATCATTTATTCGGCACCAGGCACGATGCACCAAAACAAAACACAAAATAGAAAAGAAAAAAAAAATTAAAATTAATTAAAACATTAAAAACACAAAAAAGTCAACTATTTAAATTACGTGCCATAATGTGCACCTCTGCCTACCCCTACGGGGATTAAAGACTCACGTCTTTAATCCCCGATATGTATGTATTTAATTATGTTTAAAAGTTTTTCTCGTTAGATATCGATATATCTGACAGTATTATTCATTACTATTTTACAATTTTGTCTTTCAGCAGTGTCCGAACAACCACAGCAACCACCAGTGGCTAACCCTCAGCGACAACCCGTGACGTTTTCACAGCAACAACCCGTGGCTACCCCTCAGCAACAACCCGTGGCCACCCCTCAGCAACAACCCGTGTCTACCCCTCAGCAACAACCCGTGGCTACCCCTCAGCAACAACCCGTGACTACCCCTCAGCAACAACCCGTGGCTACCCCTCAGCAACAACCCGTGGCTACCCCTCAGCAACAACCCGTGGCTACCCCAACAACCAGCAACAACCCGTGGCTACCCCTCAGCAACAACCCGTGTCTAACCCTCAGCAACAACCCGTGGCTACCCCTCAGCAACAACCCGTGGCTACCCCTCAGCAACAACCCGTGGCTACCCCTCAGGAACAAGCCGTGACTACCCCTCAGCAACCACCAGTGTTGAACACAAACCAATCACCAGTGTTTAACGGAACACAATCACCAGTGTCCTACGGACAGCAATCACCAGTGTATAATGGACAGCAATCACCAGTTTTTATCGGACAGCAATCACCAGTGACCAACGGGCAGCAATCAGAAGTGTCTAATGGGCAGCCATCACCAATGCAACAACCCGTGGCTAACTCTCAGCAACAACCCGTTATTTTTTTACTGCAACAACCCGTGGCTACCCCTCAGCAACAACCTGTGGCTAACCAACAGCAACCGTCAGTAATTTACGTACAGCAACCACCAGCGTCGAACACAAACCAATCACTTGTGGTGAGCACAAACCAATCACCAGTTTTAAATACACAACTAGCACCAGTTTCAAACACACAGCAATCACTTGTGCCTAACGGGCAGCAACCAGCAGTGTTTAGTGGGCAGCAATCACCAGTGTCCTACGGTGATCAATCACCAGTGTATAATGGACAGCAATCACCAGTGTTTATTGGGCAGCAATCACCAATACAACAACCCGTGGCTAACCCTCAGCAACAACCCGTGACTACCCCTCAGCAACAACCCGTGGCTACCTCTCAGCAACAACCCGGGGCTACCCCTCAGCAACAACCCGTGGCTAACCAACAGCAACCGTCAGTAATTTACGTACAGCAACTACCAGCGTCGAACACAAACCAATCACTTGTGTTGAGCACAAACCAATCACCAGTATTAAACACACAACTAGCACCAGTTTCAAACACACAGCAATCGCCAGTGCTTAACGGGCAGCAACCAGCAGTGTTTAACGGAACGCAATCACCAGTGTCCTACGGTAATGAATCACCAGTGTATAATGGACAGCAATCACCAGTGTTTATTGTACAGCAATCACCAATGCAACAACCCGTGACCAACCCTCAGCAACAACCCGTGGCTACCCCTCAGCAACAACCCGTGGCTACCCCTCAGCAACAAACCGTGGCTACCCCTCAGCAACAAACCGTAGCTACCCCTCAGCAACAACCCGTGACATTTTCACAGCAACAACCGGTGGCTACCCCTCCGCAACAACCCGTGGCTACCCCTCAGGAACAACCCGTAGCTAACCCTCAGCAACAGCCCGTAGCTACCCCTCAGGAACAAGCCGTGATTACCCCTCGGCAACAACCCGTAACTTTTTCACAGCAACAACCGGTGGCTACCCCTCAGCAACAACCTGTGGCTACCCCTCCGCAACAACCCGTGGTTAACCCTCAGGAACAACCCGTGACTACCCCTCAGGAAGAAGCCGTGACCACCCCTCAGCAACCACCAGTGTTGAACACAAACCAATCACCAGTGTTTAACGGAACACAATCACCAGTTTCCTACGGACAGCAATCACCAGTGTATAATGGACAGCAATCACCAGTTTTTATCGGACAGCAATCACCAGTGGCCAACGGGCAGCAACCACCAGTGGCCAACGGGCAGCAATCAGCAGTGTTTAGTGGGCAGCAATCACCAGTGTCCCACGGAAATCAATCACCGGTGTTTAACGGACAACAATCACCAGTGTATATTGGGCAGCAATCTCCAATGCAACAACCCGTGGCTACCCCTCAGCAACAACCCGTGACCAACCCTCAGCAACAACCCGTGGTTACCCCTCACCAACAACCCGTCGCTACCCCTCAGCAACAAACCGTGGCTACCCCTCAGCAACAACCCGTGGCTACCCCTCAGCAACAACCCGTGGCTACCCCTCAGCAACAACCCGTGGCTAACCCTCAGCAACAACCCGTGGCTACCCCTCAGCAACAACCCGTGGCTACCCCTCAGCAACAAACCGTGGCTACCCCTCAGCAACAACCCGTGACTACCCCTCAGCAACAACCCGTGGCTACCCCTCAGCAACAACCCGTGGCTACCCCTCAGCAACAACCCGTGGCTACCCCTCAGCAACAACCCGTGGCTACCCCTCAGCAACAACCCGTGACTACCCCTCAGCAACAACCCGTGGCTACCCCTCAGCAACAACCCGTGGCTACCCCTCAGCAACAACCCGTGGCTTCCCCTCAGCAACAACCCGTGGCTACCCCTCAGCAACAAACCGTGGCTACCCCTCAGCAACAACCCGTGACTACCCCTCAGCAACAACCCGTGGCTACCCCTCAGCAACAACCCGTGGCTAACCCACAGCAACAAACTGTGACAACCCCTCAGCAACAACCCGCGACTTACCCACAGCAACAACAGTTTTACCCACAACAACAACAACAATTTTACCCACAGCAACAGCCAGCTGCTTACCCACAGCAACAACAATTTTACTCACAGCAACAACAGTTTTACCCACAGCAACAACCAGTAGTTTACCCACAGCAACAACCAGTAGTTTACCCACAGCAACCAGTAGTTTACCAACAGCAACCAGTAGTTTACCCACAGCCACCACAAGTGGTTTACGTCCAGCCAGCCTACCAGAGTACCACGACGCCCAAACCTCCTTTTCTAATGGTGTGGGATGGCATCCGCGATTGGAAACAAAATGCCTTCCAAGCGGCTGTGGGGCAAAACCCTCTATTAGGTTGACTTTTTTTTAATTGAAGAGTAAAAATAATGCTCATTAAAATGTTTAATTCCCAACAGTCTGTTTTAATTTGTGTCCTTAGTATAACGTAGTTTTCTAATTTTAGTTTTAATGTCCGTCTGGTAGATTAATTTACAACATTAGAGTGCTTTTCCACCAGAAAAGTTAAATTTAGGCAACCCTTAAATTCCTAACCCTCAAAAAGACTTATAAGGCCTCTGTTATGGTTTTCCACCATTAAAATGGCAATTGGACGGAGTGACGATGGTCTTCCCCGGTCAGGATGGCATCAGTCATGTCGCAAACATCAGGACGGGATGTGGAGTGGTTCGTTGTCCTTTCAGCAAAATATGTCCGTTAGATACCTCAAGAGGACAATTCTGGTTGAGAGACAGGCTCTCAACGCCCGGGGGTATGTTTTGGATAATAGGTTACTTTACTGCCGCAGAGTCATTTAATGGTTACTTAACCCAGTCCTTAGCTATTGTTTTCCATACAAAATCGTTAATCGTCGTTTTCTTTTCTTCTCCTCTAATAATATCTTCTTTCATAATCATTTCGTTGCGGGTTCCAAGACATCCATTCATGTCCCTGGGACGCGCCAGACTTCAGTGTTCCAGTGTTTTCATGTTTGTATCTACTGTACATCCTGGCTTACAGGAGTTGCAGCGGTATGGGAGGTTGTGGCGGGCTTGTCTCAAAAAAAAATACCAAATCGTTACTAAGGAATAGCTTAAGCAATCACTAAATGTCTCTGAGTGCGGCGGTTTGTTATTAAGATTAGCTACTAAGAAATATTGTTTAACATAGCGCCTTGAACTTTTTTAATAGCAATGTCGCGTACACGCAACTTTGCCTCAGTGTAACTTTAGTTTTTATGAATCTTAATTTTAAGCATATAACGCCTAATTTATATTTTTCTCTTCACCTTTGTAATTTGCACGGAATACAAGCTCTAGTCGCAACTGGAAAAAAGAGATCATTTTCCAAACTAAAGCAGTTGGTTCAGGATGTATCATTCCATGTTACTGAAGCACTATTCAGGATAACGTAAGCGAAAAAGCGAAAATATAGACGAAAAAATTAAGATTTGTAGCAACAAGTTGCAGCGGTTTTTGTAAGTTGGGGCGGGCTTGTGCCATAAAAAAAAAAAATTCTCTCGCTCCGCTCCATGGCCGAATGCACCAAACGGGGATAAAAGCTAGTTTACAGTATTAAATAAGATTTTTAGCATATTTTCCTCAAAATGTGCAATAAATTTGCACTTACTTACAAATAAACAATCTATACATATAATAAATCTGTAGAAGGGTCAATTCTGTACATTGAAAATATTGAAAAAATAAATAGCGGGGGGTGTTACTGGATCGATACCAAACCCAAATAATGTTTCAAATTAGACTGCACGGTTGGTGCGGTGGCTGGGCAACTGGCTGCCGCGCAACGGGTAGCGAAAATCCTAGTGTGGGGCAACGTTCAAAAAAAAAAATGTGATCAAAAATTTGTTTGTCTGTCTGTCAGTATGTTCAATTTCGGTGAAACTTGGTACAATTATACCTTATTATCTTGGGTATAAAATGGGATATATTTTATCCTGGAAAAATATTAAATTTTTCAGTTTTATACTATAGAACGCGAGCTCAACAGCAGTAGCTCAATAGAGGAATCTCCTTAATTATTATGGGCCTAGCCGTATTTGGGTCCAATAGATATTTATAAGATGTCATTGTCAGAGTTACTCAAAATGGAGAAATGAAACATCCACGCGAAGACCGACATACGCACGGACGGAGTCGCGGGCGGAAACTAGTGATAAATATAAACGTTTTTGAACTCACTAACTCTTACAACCAATAAGAACGTAAGTGTTTACTCCGATTTGGTTCCACAAAAAATTTGAGGATTATTTGAACAAATAAATAATTTTATAAGGAAATTTTCTATACAACGTGTAACAAAAAGGGGGTATACATATCAATTGCACGGCTTCTAGATAACATAACAAATGATACGGTAAGGGTTTTTTAAACTCATGTATCATGGTATCAGGTTATGAATTTTTCAAATCGCGCCGCCGCGTGATTCAAAATTAGGTAGACAGGTACTAGGCGATCAGATTGACAGAAGAAATGTTTCGTAATATTAGCGAGTGGCCCCTGTACTGTTGTGACATGTTTGTATGATTTAAAATCAAGTACCATGCGATATCAAGTATTTGGTACAATTTTTTTTTTAATCGTATTTTAAGCTGAAACTTCGTGTAGAGACTCTATTCAACCTGTATTCATCAGCCCTTCTTGGTGTATATGGGTATTTTGTTACACGTTGTATATAGGAGGTATGATAAAATTTGTTCTTTCAAAATACGTCTTTGAATATGTTTCCTTAATAAATATTTTTCCTGTCCATTAATCAAGTGAGACTCAAAACCTTTTTGTAAAAAAAGAACAAAATTTAACGGTTGTTTGGGAATCGAGGATTAGGAAGTTTGGGAAGAGAAGCATGGCCCTCCAACACAGTATCACGTGTGTTTATTTTTTTAAACGTTGCACAAGACATCTAGACCAGAGACAACAACTTTGGGATCACACAAAGAGTTGCTCCGTGCGGGAATCGAACCCCCTGCACATTGCACGGCAGCCAGTTGCCCAGCCCTCGCGTCGTTCCTACTCCTGCTTTTCGAGCCGGAGCCCCGGTAAGCCCGCTACGTAGTCCGCAGCTCCGGATCATCAGCCCTACTGGTCTGATGGTTCCTTGAGGCGTGAATATGGATGGCTGATGAATTAGTTTTAAGTATACGTTTTTAAACTGACATGGTCACTAACTTAAACAATATTTTAACAACAATATTTTACATTAGATACATTTTATCCGTGATCATGCGCTTGCAACAGTGCCGAAATATCGGAAACTCGTCAAAATAAATAAACATGGTAAATATCCCGTCATAAGTTCTAATAATAGTTTTAAGTAATAAAAATTATTGTTCTTTTTGTGTCAGATAGGTGTAAATATATGTGAAGTATTTTATATCACTATAATTGTATAAACTATTGGTTTAAGCTGTAAAATTTAGCATTTTTTTCTAATAACAAATAAACAAATAAGGTAACTTTAAAAGGTTGCAGTTTTCAATTTGCACGATGGAAATCCCGTCAAAGTCAAGCCCAATTAACTTGTTGTTTTTTTTCAAGTAGTAGGTACTTATGTCATCGGTCAATAAAAGCGGACTCGAAGCTCTTCAGAGCACAGTCGACTCCGAGATCTAGAGAGCCAACATGTTCCTGAGCAAAGCATCCGTTGTTCTCCTCGTCGCCTTCTTTGGGACCCCATGTAAGTACACATTTTTAACCGACTTCAAAGAACCGGGGTGTTCATAGTTGGACCTGTATGTATATATGTATGTTTGTATGTTTGTGCGGGATTATCTCACGTTTGGCTGAACCGATTTTGATTTGAAGTAGGAAAAGGATTTAGGAGGGATATTATATGACTTAAATAAATAGATAATTAAAATGTTCATACTTAGAAAGCAAGGATTGGAAGTCGCAGTATAAAAGGTTCAGGTTTATCAGAGAGCGCTGCTGCCCGGTCTCTGTCTAATGTGTAGTCCCTTAGTCGGGTACACCACACCTACGGGGAGAGTAGGGGTGATGTATTCTAGTCGACTGCTATTTTTTTTTTTTACATTTGATGGGTCGACGTTTGGCCGCTATCTCACCTGATGGTAAGTGATGATGCGACCTACGGTGGAGCACGTCTGCCCATAAGCAACCTATTCACTCGGGCCTTGAAGACACCCAGGTTATACACATCAGGAAACACAGACTCCGGCAAGGAACAATCCTACTCAATATGCTAAAAGCGAGAGTTTGTATGTTTGTTTCTTACTCTTTCACGTCAAAACGGCTGAAGGAATCGGGATGAAATTTTTATCCCACGGCAATGCGGGCGAAGCTGCTGGTAGGAGCTAGTTTTTTATATTTATGAAACTTAAATAGTTGTTTCATCTGCAGGGTTTACGGGAGATGGAGGTGTTTCTGCGAGTCCGTCGCCACAAGTACCAGCAGCGGCACCGCCAGGTCAGTACCTCAATCCGTGTGTATTCGAATGGTACCTAACTCCCTGTTCATCACACATCACATCAACAGCCTATAAGTCGCCACTGCTGACCAAAGACTCTTCTCGCACGGATAAGGTTTGAGCATTAATCACCACGCTTGCTCAATGCGGGTTGGTGATTTCAAACTTTTATTCAGAAATTATAAGCCCAGGTTTCCTCACGATGTTTTCCTTCACTGTTAGTCAGTGGTGTCTAAATAATCTTAGAAAGAAGCGGGCGTCTTGAACCTCCGGGCGATCACAAGATACTACCTATATCCTACTAATATTATAAATTCACAAATTTATATGTTTCTTATTAAGTTTTAATTATTAATTTATTTAAATAGTGATTAGACAGCGACAAATAAATATAAAAAGATCCCTTAATCAACAAGCATGCATGAAAAGACTGATAACTGTTGATGAAGCGAAAAATGTGTAAGAATCGTAGCAATTGGTTCCATTGTCTCTGCCTACCTCCATGGGACACAGGCGTGAGGTTATGTATGTATGTACATTTGTACATCGATCAATTATCCAGGATCATTTAATTTTACTGTATTTTTTTAAATCAATAACAAATTAGTATCTTTATGGAATTATCTAATTGCTTAGTAAAATGAATTAAATTTTAAACATCATTATTTTCAGCTGTGGCCGCTAGCAGCCCACCTCAACAACCACCCGTGGCTATCCCACCTCAACAACCACCCGTGGCTTACCCACAGCAACCCGTGGCTTACCCACAGCAACCAGTAGTTTACGCACAGCCACCACCAGTGGCTTACCCACAGCAACAACCCGTGGCTTACCCACAGCAACCAGCAGTTTACCCACAGCAACCAGTGGCTTACCCACAGCAACCACAAGTGGTATACCAACAGCCACCACAAGTGGTTTACGCCCAGCCACCCACCCCGCCTGCCGCGCCAGCTAAACCTGGTTTTCTACGTGTGTGGGATGACATCCACAGTTGGAAACAAGGTGCCGTCCAAGGCATTTTGGGGCTAAACCCTGTGACAGGTTGATATGTTTTTAAATGAAGAGTAAAAATATTACTCAATAAATATTTAATTTACAAACGGTTGTTTTAATTTTTGTCCTTGGTATAAGGTACCTAGTTTTCTAATTTCATTTTTATTATAGGTAGATTAATTTAAAACATTAGGGTGCTTTTGTACCAGAGAAGTTAGGTTAGGTTAGGCCCGATTCCCCTTCCCAAACCCCGATTCCCCAACAAACCTAAAATTACAAACTCCAAAAGGCGCCCACTGTAAGGCCACACCTTCTTTTTATAAAAGAATAATTTATGAATAATGTTTTAATTTTTAATTTGTTTTTTGGTGCATCGTGCCCGATGCAAAATAAATATTTTTTTCTTTCTTTTTCTTCTTTCTTTCTACCTGTAAGGCCACGGCTTCTGGTGTTTCGGGCATCAACAGGCGGTAGCGTTTCAAACTCAAACTCAAACTCAAATCATTTATTGCATTCATGTGTACATTTAGATGATACATAATAAGAAGCATTTGTCTCAACATGAAACCTAGTTACGGTACGGCAACATACATTTCGACACATTTAGTATCCAGTCACTTAGTACTTATTATATCTTAACAATAATGTGATACTATAACAAAAAACTAACAAATATTATTATTATTGTAATTAATATCTATCAATATGTTATCACCATTTTATATATTAACTAGCAAACCTGGCGAACTCCGTTTCGCCACCATGCCTTTTTTCCTAAATTTTTTTTCCATAAACCTCACGGAACCCGATACCTTTCCAACAAATGCAAAACCATGGAAATCGGTTCGTGCGTTCTGGAGTTATAGCGTCAGGAAGGAAAACACGACTTATTTTTATATAATAGACTAGCAAATCCGGCGAACTCCGTTTCGCCACAAATAATTTTCCGTTTTTTTTTTAATTTTCTTTGCTATAAACCTCACGGAGCCCGAGACCTTTCCAACGAATGCAAAACCGTGGAAATCGGTTCGTGCGTTCTGGAGTTATAGCGTCAGGAAGGATAACCCGACTTATTTTTATATAATAGATATCTTTTTTATTATTGTTATATCAGTATACATCAATTAATAATATTTTTTTTTCTTTAATTAATATCAATATATAGTTAGACTAATTATTTACTTCTATTAGTCCTTGCAATTTGCTTACCATCAGGTGATCTGTCTGCTCGTTTACCGGCTTATACCATAAAACAATACTAGAGGCCAAATCTTCAATAGCCTAATCCCAAATCCCTACTTATATGCAAAACCAAAATCCCATCCCAAACTCAAATCCTCAAAGGGTCGGCAATCTTCCACCAGCTTCCACTAGAGGATTTTACGCCAGACACACTTTTGATATATAGCCGACTTAAAAAAAAATGGGGTTCTCAGTTTGACCAGTATGTATGTATATTTTGCGTGCGAACTTCCTACGTGCGAAGCGCCTACACGACTACTACGCAACATTGGGTCAGTGTAACTTTAGTTTTTATGAATCATAATTTTAAGCATATAACGCCTTATTTATAGTTAACTCTTCACCTTTGTGATTTGCACGGAATACAAGCTCTGGTCGCAACTGGAAAAAAGAGATCCTTTCCCAAACTAAAGCAGTTGGTTCAGAATGTATCATTCCATGTTACTGAAGCACTATTCAGGATAACGTAAGCGAAAAAGCGAAAATACAGACTAAATAATTAAGATTTGTAGCAACAAGTTGCAGCGGTTTTTGTAAGTTGGGGCGGGCTTGTGCCATAAAAAAAAAATTCTCTCGCTCCGCTCCATGGCCGAATGCACCAAACGCGGATAAAAGCTAGTTTACAGTATGATTGAAGATTTTTAGCATTATTTTCCTCAAAATGTGCAATAAATTTGGCCAATAGGTATTTAACAAATAAACAAACTTTACATATAATAAATCTGTAGAAGGGTCAATTCTGTACATTGAAAATATTGAAAAAATAAATAGCGGGGGGTGTTACTGGATCGATACCAAACCCAAATAATGTGATCAAAAATTTGTTTGTCTGTCTGTCAGTATGTTCAGGCATCACGTGAAATCTAACGGTTCAATTTCGGTGAAACTTGGTACAATTATACCTTATTATCCTGGGCATAAAATGGGATACATTTTATCCTGGAAAAATATTTTAATTTTTCAGTGTTATACTACAGAACGCGAGCTCAACAGCAGTAGCTCAATAGTGGGATCTCCTTAATTATTATGGGCCGCGCCGTATTTGGGTCCAATAGATATTTATAAGATATCATTTTCAGAGTTACTCAAAATGGAGAAATAAGACATCCACGCGAAGACCGACATCCGCGCGGACGGAGTCGCGGGCGGAAGCTAGTGATTAACTATAAATGTTTTTGAACTCAGTTAAGTCTTACAAACAATTAGAACGTAAGTGTTTACTCCGATTTGGTTCCACAAAAAATTAGAGGATTATTTGAACAAATAATAAGAGATTTATAAGGAAATTTTCTATATATAGGAGGTATAATAAAATTTGTTCTTTCAAAATACGTTTTTGAATATGTTTCCTTAATAAATATTTTTCCTGTCCATTAATCAAGTGAGACTCAAAACCTTTTTGTAAAAAAACAAAATTTAACGGTTGTTTGGGAATCGAGGATTAGGAAGATTGGGAAGAGAAGCATGGCTCTCCAACACAGTATCACGTGTGTTTATTTTATTTTAAACGTTGCACAAGACACCCAGACCCAAAACAACAACTTGGGGATCACACAAAGAGTTGCTCCGTGCGGGAATCGAACCCCCTACACATTGCACGGCAGCCAGTTGCCCAGCCCTCGCGTCGTTCCTACTCCTGCTTTTCGAGCCGGAGCCCCGGTAAGCCCGCTACGTAGTCCGCAGCTCCGGATCATCAGCCCTACTGGTCTGATGGCTCCTTGAGGCGTTTGTGAAAAAGATGGAAGGCTGATGAATTAGTTTTAAGTATAAGTTTTTAAACTGACATGAAGTGACCATTATTAGAACTTATGACATATTTTACATTAGATACATTTTATCCGTGATCATGGCGCTTGCAACAGTGCCGAAATATCGGAAACTCACCAAAGTGAATAAACATGGTAAATATCCCGTCATAAGTTCTAATAATAGTTTTAAGTAATAAAAATTATTGTTCTTTTTGTGTCAGATAGGTGTAAATATATGTGAAGTATTTTATATCACTATAATTGTATAAACTATTGGTTTAAGCTGTAAAATTAAGCATTTTTTCTAATAACAAATAAACAAATAAGGTAACTTTAAAAGGTTGCAGTTTTCAATTTGCACGATGGAAATCCCGTCAAAGTCAAGCCCAATTAACTTGTTGTTTTTTTCAAGTAGTAGGTACTTATGTCATCAGTCAATAAAAGCGGACTCGAAGCTCTTCAGAGCACAGTCGACTCCGAGATCTAGAGAGCCAACATGTTCCTGAGCAAAGCATCCGTTGTTCTCCTCGTCGCCTTCTTTGGGACCCCATGTAAGTACACATTTTTAACCGACTTCAAAGAACCGGGGTGTTCATAGTTGGACCTGTATGTATGTATGTTTGTGCGGGATTATCTCACGTTTGGCTGAACCGATTTTGATTTGAAGTAGGAAAAGGATTTAGGAGGGATATTATATTACTTAAATAAATAGATAATTAAAATGTTCATACTTAGAAAGCAAGGATTGGAGACCGCAGTATAAAAGGTTCAGGTTTATCAGAGAGCGCTGCTGCCCGGTCTCTGTCTAATGTGTAGTCCCTTAGTCGGGTATACCACACCCACGGGGAGAGTAGGGGTGATGTATTCTAGTCGACTGGTAATCCTACTAATCCTACTCAATGTTATAAAAGCGAGAGTTTTTATGTTTGTTTCTTACTCTTTCACGTCAAAACGGCTGAAGGAATCGGGATGAAATTTTTATCCCACGGCAATGCGGGCGAAGCTGCTGGTAGGAGCAAGTTTTTTATATTTATGAAACTAAAATAGTTGTTTCTTCTGCAGGGTTTACGGGAGATGGAGGTGTTTCTGCGAGTCCGTCGCCACAAGTACCAGCAGCGGCACCGCCAGGTCAGTACCTCAATCCGTGTGTATTCGAATGGTACCTAACTCCCTGTTCATCACACATCACATCTACAGCCTATAAGTCGCCACTGCTGACCAAAGACTCTTCTCGCAAGGATAAAGTTTGAGCATTAATCACCACGCTTGCTCAATGCGGGTTGGTGATTTCAAACTTTTATTCAGAAATTATAAGCCCAGGTTTCCTCACGATGTTTTCCTTCACTGTTAGTCAGTGGTGTCTAAATAATCTTAGAAAGAAGCGGGCGTCTTGAACCTCCGGGCGATCACAAGATAGTACCTATATCCTACTAATATTATAAATTCACAAATTTATATGTTTCTTATTAAGTTTTAATTATTAATTTATTTAAATAATGATTAGACAGCGACAAATAAATATAAAAAGTTCCCTTAATCAACAAGCATGCATGAAAAGACTGATAACTGTTGATGAAGCGAAAGATGTGTAAGAATCGTAGCAATTGGTTCCATTGTCTCTGCCTACCTCCATGGGAGACAGGCGTGAGGTTATGTATGTATGTACATCGATCAATTATCCAGGATCATTTAATTTTACTGTATTTTTTTAAATCAATAACAAATTAGTATCTTTATGGAATTATGTAATTGCTTAGTAAAATAATTAAATTTTAAACATCATTATTTTCAGCTGCGGCCGCTATCAACCCACCTCAACAACCACCCGTGGCTAACCCACAGCAACAACCCGTGGCTAACCCACAGCAACAACCCGTGGCTTACCCACAGCAACCAGTAGTTTACGCACAGCCACCACCAGTGGCTTACCCACAGCAACAACCCGTGGCTTACCCACAGCAACCAGCAGTTTACCCACAGCAACCAGTGGCTTACCCACAGCAACCACAAGTGGTTTACCAACAGCCACCACAAGTGGTTTACGCCCAGCCACCCGCCCCGCCTGCCGCGCCAGCTAAACCTGCTTTTCTAAGTGTGTGGGATGGCATCCACAATTGGAAACAAGGTGCCGTCCAAGGCATTTTGGGGCTAAACCCTGTGACAGGTTGACATGTTTTTAAATGAAGAGTAAAAATATTACTCAATAAATATTTAATTTACAAACGGTTGTTTTAATTTTTGTCCTTAGTATAAGGTACCTAATTTTCTAATTTCAGTTTTATTATAGGTAGATTAATTTAAAACATTAGGGTGCTTTTCCACCAGAAAAGTTAGGTTAGGTTAGGCCCGATTCCCCTTCCCTAACCCCGATTCCCCAACAACCCTAAAATTACAAACCCCAAAAGGCGCCCACTGTAAGGCCACACCTTTTTTTTATAAAAGAATAATTTATGAATAATGTTTTAATTTTTAATTTGTTTTTTGGTGCATCGTGCCCGATGCAAAATTCTTCTTTCTTCTTTCTTTCTACCCGTAAGGCCACGCCTGTAAGGCTTCTGGTGTTTCGGGCATCAACAGGCGGTAGCGAATGCTTACCATCAGGTGATCCGTCTGCTCGTTTACCGGCTTATACCATAAAACAATACTAGAGGCCAAATCTTCAATAGCCTAATCCCAAATCCCTACTTATAGGCAAAACCAAAATCCCATCCCAAACTCAAATCCTCAAAAGGTCGGCAATCTTCCACCAGCTTCCACTAGAGGATTTTACCCCTCCTTGACTTATAGCCGACTTAAAAAAAAGGGTGTTCTTAGTTTGACTAGTATGTATGTATATTTTGCGTGCGAACTTCCTTGTGCGAACTGCTAGGGAGTGGAACTCCTTGCCGGAGTCTGTGTTTCCTGATGGGTATAACCTGGGTGTCTTCAAAGCCCGAGTGAATAGGTTGCTTATGGGCAGACGTGCTCCATCGTAGGCCGCATCATCACTTACCATTAGGTGAGATAGCGGCCAAACGTCGACCCATTAAATGTAAAAAAAAAATGTTGTTTGTTTGTGTGCGATTATCTCGTGTTTGGCTGAATTGATTTTGATGCGGTTTCTAGCATAGTATATTTCAGACTTTTTGAGTACTTTCGGTAGTTTAAATTGGCAATAAATCCAACGTATTTTAAAATCTGTTATGATTTTTTTTTTATTGTGGGAGTGCTATGGTTTATCACGAATGGGCTGGCTCGACCGGAGTGAGACCACGTCCTCACCGAAAACCGACGTGAAACAACGCTTTCGTTGTGTGAGTGAGTTTATCGGAAGCTTAATTACCCCCCTTCCCAATCCCTGATTCCCCAGCAAGTCTTATATTTCCAACCCCCAAAAGGCCGGCAACGCACTTGTAACGCCTCTGGCGTTTCAAGTGTCCATGGGCAGTGACAAATGCTTACCATCAGCTGATCCATACGCTCGTTTACCGGCTTATACCATAAAAAAATCTAGAGACCCAATCCTCCTCCGATTCTTCAAGGATCAATATTAGTTATTAACTGACTTCAAAAAAGGACTCTCAGTTAGACCTGTATGTGTACATGGATGTATGTTTGTGTGCAACTATCTTTTTACTTACTAACGAGTAATAACGTCACGCCTTTTATCCCCGAAGGTAGGCAAAGGTGCTCATTACGACACGTAATGTCGCTACACAATGTACACCCACTTTTTACCATTTGTGTTATAAGTCCCATGTAATAGGGGGTGAGCTTATTGCCATATACTGGGCACAATGGCCAGAGTCCGTGCTACTACTGAGAAATTATCTAAAAACCGAAAATACCCCAGTAATACTTTGCCCGACCCGGGAATCGAACCCGAGACCCCTTGCTCGGCAGTCGCACTTTCGACCACTCGATGTTTGAGGCAGTCACTAACGAGTAATCTATTCCTTAATAACGAGTTTGTTTGTAAAACAATTGCTAAGGACTGGGTTAAGTAACCATTAAATGACTCTGAGTACGGCGGTTATACTTTTGAAGTTGAATATAAACCATATTTACAATGCAACGTGCAACATCACAATTTTCACCCCCAAAGAGGTAGACAGAGATACACATTACGGTACGTAATGCCACTGTCCAATGCACACTCATTTTTCACCATTTGTGTCGAAAGTCCTATTTGAATGAGTGAGTCCTAAATGCCATAATATACTGGGCACAATTCACAATACTGAGAAATTTTCAAAAACTAAAGCAAATCTGGAGAGACTCATCATAGTCGGCAATACAGAGGGCAAACGATCACGAACACGATGGACAGACCAGATCAAGGAATCGTCTACCACCGGATTCCACCAACTCATTCACGATGCGATGGACAGAAACCGATGGAGACAAATAATTCGCTCCAAATGCGAATCCAATGATGACCACGATCCTCAGTCATGAGGGGCCGACTACAGAGAGAGAGGAAAGCAAATCACGGACGTATTGGTGCTCAGGCGCTACTCGAAGTCGTTGACGCCCTCTCCGCCGAAGTCTCGGACTTACACAAATCAGGTCAAACTTCTTCATTACCGACTTCACAAAAAGGAGGAGGTACTATGTTGCTGTTTGTATGTTTTTACATGTTGTTTGTTATGTTTTTGTATGTTTGTTCATAGATTACTCCGTCAATTGTCGACGGATTTTCAAAATTCTTTTTTTGTTCGAAAGTAGACAGTTCTGAGGTGGTCCCATTGTCACCAAGTTAGGATCTGATGATGGGATCTTAGAGAAATCGAGGGAACTCCTCAAATATTATAGGAAACTATATAGTGATTTTGGTATATTCATCTAGAATTGAAGCATTTACAGTAAAAAAGTAACCTTTGAATAGGTGGAACTGATGAAGAAGACCAGAAATGGCCAATGGAACTTCATACTCACACAGAAATCACAATAAAGTTAATTAAGTGACTGTGACAATACAAATAAATAAAGTAGTTATTGAGATAGAGAATTTTAACCGACGTTTTTAATAAATCGACTTAAAATTATTTTTAACTTTTTTAGTGAAGTCGATTTATTTTTTTGTAAAAAGTATTTTATTTTGTTTCAATGTTTCCAATCAACTAAAGCAATCAACTGAAAGAGGGTAGTACACAGGATAAGTGAAACGGAGTCCAGTTTAGGAGCTATGTCATAAAACGTTTCGACGGTTAAAAGGAAATAGGGTATAAGCGACATTTTGGTCAAAAATGAGTTTATTGTGCTATCCTACGTGAAATTTTCGAATGCGTATACTCTCATGCCTCTACGATGACATTTTTGGCGTTTATACCTTATTCTTTCGACAACGGACGAGATTAAACGGCTCTCCTGAACATTTAATTTTTTGTCGCTTATACCCTATTTCCTTTTAACCGTCGGTTTATAAAATGTAGTATATCGTGACGTCACACGATATTTGAAATCAATACCTATATCGTCGAAAGTATGTAATTTTGTTAGAAAAGAAAAAATACGTGTCTAAGAGTGCTTTGCTACCAGAGATGTGCTATGAACATGTAATAGCTAAGCTGTGAAACTACGTGACCGTTTCCACTGATATTAAGCTATGTAGCTGTCCTCAGGGATGTAGTCGGCGACGGCGACCTCTCGCGTCCGGCATTGGTACAAGCCATGGTGCGGAGCGAGGGGGACTGGGATACCGTCTCCTCCTTCTACGAAGCAGTCATGCTAGCTAAGGAGGAGGCGGGGCGCGTGAGAGAACGAACCTCCTCACGCCCCAGCCGTCGCGAGAGACACTCCGGGCGTCGGGGATCGCGCGACGGTCTCCGGCCACCGTAAGTGCGGGCCTGCGGACGGCGAGCAAGGGTAGCTCGCCGCCCGACCAGAACCAGACCCGTGCGCGCGGCGCGTCGCGTTCCGCGCGCGCCTCAAAGAGCCATCAGACCACCACAGATGGGGCCCAGTAGGGCTGATGCCTAATCCGGAGCTGCGGACAACCTAGCGGGTTTACCGGGGCTCCGGCTCGAAAGGCAGGAGAAGGAACGGGGTGGTTTTTAGTCAGAAAGAGTCTGACACTCCCTCTCAAAAAAAAGGGTGCTTTTCCACCAGAAAAGGTTAGGTTAGGTTATGGGCTTACATTCAAAACCTACATGGAAAAATTTGGAAAATTACAAATTAGGTTCTTTAAACTACTAGTAGACAAAAAAACTAAAAATAAATATAAAAAGGACTATAAATATAGAAAGGCAATCTTGAGTAGACAGACGATGTTGTTTAACAAGAGATCCTCACTGATTTTCAACATGATGATGACAAGTCGCGTGCAAAGTGTTGTCTAGTAGATATAAGGTTGTAAGGTATGCTTTGAGTATACATTGATACCCTGGACTTACGCGATAGGTAGGTCCGATCGGTTGCTGCGTAAGTCGAATTCGCGTAAGTCGGGGTTCTAGGTTGCATATAAAATGTTCGGCTCAAATGACTCATTTTACGTTCTTTTAGATGACATAAATAGATAATATATCGCTCACCTAGTAATATATTGGCACATTTGCAAAAAATGCGAAATTGACTTTATATGGTTTACGTGTTTAAAAGTGCATATTAATCTATTTATTTCCATATTCATCGAGACAGGTCGTAAGTGTCATTATACCATTATTGTAGTTTCCCCCTCTCTCGCACGTAAAACAACGGTTCATTGGTCAGTAAACTAAAAACTAAACAAGTCAGATATACTATGAAAACCGTAAATGTGCCAATATATTACTAGGTGTGCGATAAGTAAAACGCACTGCGTGCGTTTTGTGCAGTTAAATGCATCAACTTGAGAGAAGTCATTGTTGTAAGTTCGTGCAATTCGAGTAAGTACACAATTACTAGCACTAGTTAGTCGCATGCCTGGGTACATGCAACAAGTGCGGGTCTGCGGACGGCGCAAGGGTGGCTCGCCGCCCGAACAGAACCAGACCCGTGCGTACGGCGCGTCGCGTTCAGCGCGCGCCTCAAAGAGCCATCAAACCACCACAGATGGGCGCAGTCGGGCTGATGCCCCATCCGGAGCTGCGGACAACGTAAAAGGACTGTCTCCGGCTCAAAGCAGGAGAAGGAACGGGGTGGTTTTTAGTCAGTAAGAGTCTGCCACTCCCTCCAGCCTCACCCAAGGCGGGAGAAGTCATTGGATAATTTTCCCCTCTCAAAAAAAAAAGGTACATGCAACATTGGCGTATGGCGAGTGCGTCGCAGGGGAGCGTTAAATTTTTAAATATAGCTTCTATTTTTATATTATTTACAGCAGTTTTTCTAAATAAAACAGCATTTTATTAGTCACAGTCGTCTTATTATTTATTTATTATCACATAATGAGATCAGCAAAAAAAATATAAAATTTGTATTATTACTTATCACGCAAAAATATATTTATTTTCAATGTTATATTGATGTTTTAAATTTTTATAAACAGACGAGTTGTTACTCAAATAGTCGTTAATGAGGTAATGCATTAGCTATTTGGAGGGGCATGAGGTTAGTTGGGTTAGGTGGGGGGACCTACTAAGGACCCCCCATTAAAAGGAAAAAGCGAGGAAAATTCCTGTTTTTTGAGGTTTTTTTTTGAGATTAAGTTCTATAAAACTGCTTATTTTATAGCAAAAAGATATGAAGTGGCGTTGAGGGTCACAGTTCTAACATAACCTAACCTATCCAAGTCAGAGTTGTTCAAGTCCCTCTAGTAAGGGTAACTAGTAGCAATAGGGTATAACTATAAACCATAGATAACATAGATACCGAATGAACCAGAGACTAAATTCATTATTTTATTTGACATTTGACCAATGAAGACGATGTCGATAATTTTTCTGTACTTAACCGCAAAATTTTAAATTATATTTTTTCAAAAACTGCAAATTTCCTAGTTAACTGCCAATAAGTTAGTGTTTCAGCGAATTATTTCCTATTTCTTAATACTAAAAATACAGAAAAAATAATACCGCAAATAACTGAAAAAGGATTTTTTTGTTACAATAATCATTTAATTTGCTGAGCATGACTTCTTGAAAATTAGGACAAATTTGATGAACAGGTTTTGTTGTACTTACTGGTTAATATGCGACTGAGATAGTTATTTTGCTACGAAATATGAAAAAATTGCTGCGCAGTTAGTTTCATTTATGCTATGTATAAAGTATTTTTGTACAAAAATAAATTTAACTGTATTACATTATGAGGAAAAAAGTAATGTCATATTGATGTATAATTTCGAATTATCTGCAGTTTGAGTTTTGCTAAACATTTAGTTTATTTGTAGTGAAGTAAGTTATTTGATGTAAAAAACAATAAAAATGATAAGTATGTATTGATAGACGATTGTTTTATTTGATATGCAATTTATAATATCCCAAAGATTTTTAGCAATATTTTCCTCAAAATCTATACATATAATAAATCTGTAGAAGGGTCAATTCTGTACATTGAAAATATTGAAAAAATAAATAGTTACTGGATCGATACCAAACCCAAATATTTGATTAAAAATGTTTTTCTTAGTCTGTCTGTATGCCCAGGCATCACGTGAAAACTAACGATTCGATTTCGGTGAAACTTGGTATAATTATACTTTATTATCCTGGTAAAATAACGTAGAAAATAAAATCTTAATTTTTCAGTTTTATACTACAGAACGCGAGCTCAACAGCAGTAGCTCAATAGAGGAATCTCCTTAATTATTATGGGCCTCGCCGTATTTGGGTCCATTAGATATTAATTATATGATGTCATTGTCAGACTTACTCAAAATGGAGAAATAAAACATCCACGCGAAGACCGACATCCGCGCGGACGGAGTCGCGGGCGGAAGCTAGTGATTAACTATAAATGTTTTTGAACTCAGTTAAGTCTTACAAACAATTAGAACGTAAGTGTTTACTCCGATTTGGTTCCACAAAAAATGAGAGGATTATTTGAACAAATAATAAGAGATTTATAAGGATTTTTTCTATATATAGGAGGTATAACAAAATTTGTTCTTTCAAAATACGTTTTTGAATATGTTTCCTTAATAAATATTTTTCCTGTCCATTAATCAAGTGAGACTCAAAAGCTTTTTGTAAAAAAAGAGCAAAATTTAACGGTTGTTTGGGAATCGAGGATTAGGAAGATTGGGAAGAGAAGCATGGCTCTCCAACACAGTATCACGTGTGTTAATTTTATTTTAAACGTTGCACAAGACACCTAGACCAGAAACAACAACTTGGGGATCACACAAAGAGTTGCTCCGTGCGGGAATCGAACCCCCTGCACATTGCACGGCAGCCAGTTGCCCAGCCCTCGCGTCGTTCCTACTCCTGCTTTTCGAGCCGGAGCCCCGGTAAGCCCGCTACGTAGTCCGCAGCTCCGGATCATCAGCCCTACTGGTCTGATGGCTCTTTGAGGCGTTTGTGAAAAAGATGGAAGGCTGATGAATTAGTTTTAAGTATAAGTTTTTAAACTGACATGGTCACTAACACTATTATTAGAACTTATGACGGGATATTTACCATGTTTATTCATTTTGACGAGTTTCCGATACATTTTACGTTATATCCGTGATCATGGCGCTTGCAACAGTGCCGAAATATAAACATGGTAAATATCCCGTCATAAGTTCTAATAATAGTTTTAAGTAATAAAAATTATTGTTCTTTTTGTGTCAGATAGGTGTAAATATATGTGAAGTATTTTATATCACTATAATTGTATAAACTATTGGTTTAAGCTGTAAAATTTAGCATTTTTTTCTAATAACAAATAAACAAATAAGGTAACTTTAAAAGGTTGCAGTTTTCAATTTGCACGATGGAAATCCCGTCAAAGTCAAGCCCAATTAACTTGTTGTTTTTTTTCAAGTAGTAGGTACTTATGTCATCGGTCAATAAAAGCGGACTCGAAGCTCTTCAGAGCACAGTCGACTCCGAGATCTAGAGAGCCAACATGTTCCTGAGCAAAGCATCCGTTGTTCTCCTCGTCGCCTTCTTTGGGACCCCATGTAAGTACACATTTTTAACCGACTTCAAAGAACCGGGGTGTTCATAGTTGGACCTGTATGTATGTATGTTTGTGCGGGATTATCTCACGTTTGGCTGAACCGATTTTGATTTGAAGTAGGAAAAGGATTTAGGGATATTATATTACTTAAATAAATAGATAATTAAAATGTTCATACTTAGAAAGCAAGGATTGGAAACCGCAGTATAAAAGGTTCAGGTTTATCAGAGAGCGCTGCTGCCCGGTCTCTGTCTAATGTGTAGTCCCTTAGTCGGGTATACCACACCCACGGGGAGAGTAGGGGTGATGTATTCTAGTCGACTGGTATTTTTTTTTTTTACTTTTGATGGGTCGACCTTTGGCCGCTATCTCACCTGATGGTAAGTGATGATGCGGCCTACGGTGGAGCACGTCTGCCCATAAGCAACCTATTCACTCGGGCCTTGAAGACACCCAGGTTATACACATCAGGAAACACAGACTCCGGCAAGGAACAATCCTACTCAATATGCTAAAAGCGAGAGTTTGTATGTTTGTTTCTTACTCTTTCACGTCAAAACGGCTGAAGGAATCGGGATGAAATTTTTATCCCACGGCAATGCGGGCGAAGCTGCTGGTAGGAGCTAGTTTTTTATATTTATGAAACTAAAATAGTTGTTTCTTCTGCAGGGTTTACGGGAGATGGAGGTGTTTCTGCGAGTCCGTCGCCACAAGTACCAGCAGCGGCACCGCCAGGTCAGTACCTCAATCCGTGTGTATTCGAATGGTACCTAACTCCCTGTTCATCACACATCACATCTACAGCCTATAAGTCGCCACTGCTGACCAAAGACTCTTCTCGCACGGATAAGGTTTGAGCATTAATCACCACGCTTGCTCAATGCTGGTTGGTGATTTCAAACTTTTATTCAGAAATTATAAGGCCAGGTTTCCTCACGATGTTTTCCTTCACTGTTAGTCAGTGGTGTCTAAATAATCTTAGAAAGAAGCGGGCGTCTTGAACCTCCGGGCGATCACAAGATACTACCTATATCCTACTAATATTATAAATTCACAAATTTATATGTTTCTTATTAAGTTTTAATTATTAATTTATTTAAATAATGATTAGACAGCGACAAATAAATATAAAAAGTTCCCTTAATCAACAAGCATGCATGAAAAGACTGATAACTGTTGATGAAGCGAAAGATGTGTAAGAATCGTAGCAATTGGTTCCATTGTCTCTGCCTACCTCCATGGGAGACAGGCGTGAGGTTATGTATGTATGTACATCGATCAATTATCCAGGATCATTTAATTTTACTGTATTTTTTTAAATCAATAACAAATTAGTATCTTTATGGAATTATGTAATTGCTTAGTAAAATGAATTAAATTTTAAACATCATTATTTTCAGCTGTGGCCGCTAGCAACCCACCTCAACAACCACCCGTGGCTAACCCACAGCAACAACCCGTGGCTAACCCACAGCAACAACCCGTGGCTTACCCACAGCAACCAGTAGTTTACGCACAGCCACCACCAGTGGCTTACCCACAGCAACAACCCGTGGCTTACCCACAGCAACCAGCAGTTTACCCACAGCAACCAGTGGCTTACCCACAGCAACCACAAGTGGTTTACCAACAGCCACCACAAGTGGTTTACGCCCAGCCACCCCCCGCGACTGCCGCGCCAGCTAAACCTGCTTTTCTAAGTGTGTGGGATGGCATCCACAATTGGAAACAAGGTGCCGTCCAAGGCATTTTGGGGCTAAACCCTGTGACAGGTTGACATGTTTTTAAATGAAGAGTAAAAATATTACTCAATAAATATTTAATTTACAAACGGTTGTTTTAATTTTTGTCCTTAGTATAAGGTACCTAGTTTTCTAATTTCAGTTTTATTATAGGTAGATTAATTTAAAACATTAGGGTGGTTTTCCACCAGAAAAGTTAGGTTAGGTTAGGCCCGATTCCCCTTCCCAAGCCCCGATTCCCCAACAACCCTAAAATTACAAACCCCAAAAGGCGCCCACTGTAAGGCCACACCTTCTTTTTATAAAAGAATAATTTATGAATAATGTTTTAATTTTTAATTTGTTTTTGGTGCATCGTGCCCGATGCAAAATTCTTCTTTCTTCTTTCTTTCTACTTGTAAGGCCACGCCTGTAAGGCTTCTGGTGTTTCGGGCATCAACAGGCGGTAGCGTTTGCTTACCATCAGGTGATCCGTCTGCTCGTTTACCGGCTTATACCATAGAAAAAAATACTGGAGGCCCAATCGTCAATAGCCTAATCCCAAATTCCCTACTTATATCCCTTCCCAAACTCAAATCCTCAAAAGGTCGGCAATCTTCCACCAGCTTCCACTAGAGGATTTTACGCCAGACCCACTTTTGACTTATAGCCGACTTCAAAAAAACGGTGTTAAGTTTGACAGTATGTATGTATATTTTGCGTGCGAACTTCCTTGTGCGAACTGCTATGGGAGTGGAACTCCTTGCCGGAGTTACAAGTGTTTCCTGATGGGTATAACCTGGGTGTCTTCAAAGCCCGAGTGAATAGGTTGCTTATGGGCAGACGTGGGCCTCCATCGTAGGCCTCATCATCACTTACGCAAAAAAACGGCCAAAAAGTCGACCTCATTTGAAATGTATGTATGTATATTTTTATTTGTTTGTGCACGATTATCTCGCGTTTTGTTGAATTGATTTTGATGCGGTTTCTAGCATAGTATATTTCAGACTTTTTGAGGGGTTACACATAGAACCAGGCTTGATTGTACTGTTAGAGGTAAGCCTTGTGACAGTATGGCTACGTCACGTCACCCCTCTATTGGAATTGGGTGCAGTGTCCAAATTGTACACGTAGACATCGGGGATCACGTGACGATCTCCGGCCACCATAAGTGCGCGATCTGCGGACGGTAAGCAAGAGGAGCTCGCCGCCCGACCAGAATCAGACCCGTGCGTGCGGCGTGTCGCGTTCCGTGCGCGCCTCAAACAGCCATCAGACCACCACAGATTGGTAGCCCAGTAGGGCTGATGCCTGATCCGGAGCTGTGGACTACCTTGCGGGTTTACCGGGGCTCCGGCTCGACTAGCAGGAGAAGGAACGGGGTGGTTTTTAGGAAGTAAGAGTCTGACACTCCCTTTTGCCTTGCCCTGGCGAGAGATGTCATTGGATAATTTTCCCCTTAAAAAAAAGACGTCCGTTTCGTATTTTTCTATTTATTGTAGCTTTCGGTTCGTTGTATGTAACTTTACATGCCAAATAAAAATAAAATCAAAGTTAAAGTCAAATCATTTACGCAACGCCTGTTGGCGCCTTTTATCTGTTCACACAGAATTTAATTCTTGATTAAATATTTCTTTTTTATTTTTTTCAATTTTTTGTTGTTTTATGCTTCTGTAGGTGAGTATTTCTTGTAGTTTCAATTATTGGCAATAAATACAACGTATTTTAAAATCTGTTATGATTTTTTTTTTTTTAAGTGTGGCAGAGCTATGGTTTATCACGAATGGGCTGGCTTGACCGTAGTGATACCACGTCCTCACCGAAAACCGACGTGAAACAACGCTTTCGTTGTGTGAGTGAGTTTATCGGAAGCTTAATTACCCCCCTTCCCAATCCCTGATACCCCAGCAAGTCTTATATTTCCAACCCCCAAAAGGCCGGCAACGCACTTGTAACGCCTCTGGTGTTTCAAGTGTCCATGGGCAGCGGCGATTGCTTACCATCAGCTGATCCATACGCTCGTTTACCGGCTTATACCATAAAAAAATCTAGAGACCCAATCCTCCTCCGATTCTTCAAGGATCAATATTAGTTATTAACTGACTTCAAAAAAGGACTCTCAGTTAGACATGTATGTATACATGGATGTATGTTTGTGTGCGATTATCTCTTTGCTTACTAACGAGTAATAACGTCACGCCTTTTATCCCCGAAGGTAGGCAAAGGTGCTCATTACGACACGTAATGCCGCTACACAATGTACTTTGTACCATTTGTGGTATAAGTCCCATGTAATACGGGGTGAGCCTATTGCCATATACTGGGCACAATTCCAGACTCCGTGCTACTACTGAGAAATTATCTAAAAACCGAAAATACCCCAGTAATACTTTGCCCGACCCGGGAATTGAACCCGAGACCCCTTGCTCGGCAGTCGCACTTTCGACCACTCGACCAATGAGGCAGTCACTAACGAGTAATCTATTCCTTAATAACGAGTTTGTTTGTAAAACAATTGCTAAGGACTGGGTTAAGTAACCATTAAATGACTCTGAGTACGGCGGTTAGATGCAGTAAAAATACTTTTGAAGTTGCATATAAACCATATTTACAATGCAACATGCCACTTCATGCCATTTACCCCCAAAGGGGTAGGCAGAGATGCACATTGCGGTACGTAATGCCACTGTCCAATGCACACCCATTTTTCACCATTTGTGTCGTAAGTTCTACGTGAATGAGTGAGATAAATGCCATATACTGGGCACAATTCACAATACTTAGAAATTTTCAAAAACTAAAGCAAATCTATTATATGTTTCGTGAGACATTCTAAATTAATTATTATGTTATCGGCTTACTCACACACACGACGCGGCGATTGTCGCGGAATACTGCTCATGAATATGAACCTCTAGCATGGCTTGAAACTACTCAAATTCCTCGTCAAACGATACGTGAGTAAGCCGATAACATAATAATTTTATTAACAAATCAATCGAAGGAGAGTTTTTTTATAAAACTCGCCGGTAAACGAGCTGACGTATCACCTGATGGTAAGCAATCGCCGCCGCCCATGAACACTTGAAACACCAGAGGCGTTACAAGTGCGTTGCGGCTTTTTGGGGATTAGGAATTTAAGGGTTGTTGTTCGGGAATCGGGGATTTGGAAGATTGGAAAGGGGGGAATTGGGCCTCCGGTAATCGGTAAGGTAGTACACAGGGTAAGTGAAACGGAGTCCAGTTTAGGAGCTCTGTCATAAAACGTTTATAAAATGTAGTATAGCGTGACGTCACACGATGTTTCAAATCAATGTATCGTGGAAAGTATTTAATTCTGCAAGTAAAGAAAAAATACGTGTCTAAGGGATTGCTACCAGAGATGTGCTATGAACATGTAATAGCTAAGTTGTGAAAGTATGTCACTGTTTCCACTGATACTAAGCTATGTAGCTGTGCGAGAAAGACGCGCAGGTCGAGTATACGGTCTATCGATAGTAGGGAAGCCATCTATAGCACACATCCAAAGCACGCATCCATAGCACGCATCCATAGCACACCTCCATAGCGCGCTATGTTTTTTATGTGGATAGATTCCACATAAAAAAAAAACATAGCTTAGCTAAGTCCGTTTCCATCAGTGCTATGCTATGTGTCCCTATAAACGATTGGTGGAAGCCAAACGCATCCACTGCAACTTAGCATAGCACATCTTCTGTAGCTACGAACTACCTAGGGAGCTTACCGGGGCTCCGGCTCGAAACGCAGGAGTAGGAACAAGGTGCTTTTTAGTCAGTAACATTCTGACACTCCCTCTCGCCTCGAGAAGTGATTGGATGATTCCCCCCCCCCTTAAAAAAACATAGCACTTGTCTGGTGAAAAAGCACCCTAATGTTTCAAATTAATCTACCAGACGGACATTAAAACTTAAATTAAGAAACTACCTTATACTAAGGACAAAAATTAAAACAACCGTTTGTCAATTAAACATTTTATTGAGAAATTTCTTCAATTAAAATGCTCTCCGTCAGCCTTAGTTTGGTTGGCAAGGCATTTGGGTTGGCTGGCTGGAGATACACCTGCTGTGGTACCTGTGGGTAAGCCACTATTTGCTGTGGGTGAGCCACTAGACGTTGCTGTGGGTAAAACTGTTGTTGCTGTGGGTGAAACTGTTGTTGCTGTGGGCGAAACTGTTGTTGATACGGGAAAAACTGTTCTTGATGCGGGTTGTTAGCGAACCCATCTGGAATAATGATTTTAAAGTTAATACATTTTATTAAACAATTACATAATTCCATAAAGATATTAATTTGGGGTTGATTTAAAAAAAAATACGGTCAAATTAAAAGATCCTGGATAATTTATCGAAGTACATACATACATATTATAACCTCACGCCTATCTCCCGCAAGGGTAGTACTAACATTGGGTAGGCAGAGACAATAGAACGCCAATTGCTACAAATCTCACCCACTTCTTTCGCTTCATCAACAGTCATTAGTCTTTTCATGCATGCTCGTCGGATAAGGGTACTTTTAATTTTAATTTATCGATGGCTAATCATTATAGGCTGTTGATGTGATGTGTGATGAACAGGGAGTTAGGTACCATTCGAATACGAATTTGACTGCACGGTTGGTGCGATGGTTGGGCAACTGGCTGCCACGCAACGGGTAGCGGGTTCGATTCCCGCAGGGAACAACTCTTTGTGTGATTCACAAATTGTTGTTTTGGGTATGGGTGTCATGTGCATGTGAACTTGTATGTTTGTAAACGCACCCACGACACAGGAGAAAATCCTACTGTGGGGCAACGTTTTTAAAAAAAAAACTGAAAACTGAAAAAACACACGGATTGAGGTACTGACCTGGCAATTCCACTACTGGTACTTGCCCCAACGGACTCGCAGAAACACCTCCATCTCCCGTAAACCCTGCAGAAGAAACAACTATTTTAGTTTCATATTTTTTTTGGGACAAGCCCGCCACAACCTCCCATACCGCTGTAACTCCTGTAAGCCAGGATCTACAGTAGATACAACCATGAAAACACCGGAACACTGAAGTCCGGCGCGTCACTGGATCATGAATGACTGTCTTGGATCCCGCAACGAAATAAATCAGAAGATATTTGTTAAGAAAAGAAATACTTGGGCTGTATAATAGATACTGGTATATAGGCCAGTGCAGATAGGTTTTGAAACAAAAGAAATTTATAGTAGAATGAAACCTATTGGAAATGGAAGAGAATATGCTAAAACAAGAAAAAAATAAAAATTCCACTCCATCCGAGTTCGGGAAGTGGGGGGGAGGGAGGTTTTAAGAGTAAAAATCGGTTTATCGCAATTTTCGGCGAAACTACAAGTCCTATGAAAAAAAGTTAAATGGCAAAGTTGTAGGTAATAAAAAGATCTACAACTTTTGTATTTACACTTTTTTTATATTACCTCAAAATTTTGTGGAAAATTAAAAAAACTATGATTTCGGTTTTTTACTCCTATCTTTGACCAAAATATTTCTTTTTTAACGAAATTTTGTGAAAACGTGTCTCTATATGTACCAAACACACTGTAATTTTTTGGAATTAAAAAAAATATTATTTTACCAGATATTGATTAAATACCGAAAAATTATCCTAATTTTCAATCGAAAATTCACGCGTCAAAATATCAGCTTTTTTATAAAATTTGGTGGGCTTCTTATGCGTTGAAATCTCTACTTTTCGATAGTGTAAAAAAAAATAAACGTTACTATGGAAAATGTTCTGAAAAAACAGGTGATAGTGAACGGTGGCTGGAGATCGTCCCGCGATTCCCGACGCCCGGAGTGTCTCTGGAGGAGCGAACGACACTGGGATGACGTCTCCTCCTTCTGCGAAGCAGTCATGCTAGCAAAGAAGGAGGCGGGCCACGTGAGGGAACGAACCTCCTCACCCTCCAGCCTTCGTGAGAGACACTCCGGGCGTCGGGGATCGCGCAAAGAACTCTGGCCTCCGTAAGTACTGTAGACGGCGAGCAAGGGTACCTTGCCGCCCGAACAGAACTAGACCCGTGCATGCGGCGCGTCGCGTTCCGCGCGCGCCTCAGAGAGCCATCAGACCACCTCAGATGGTGTCTAGTAAGTATGGCTGATGCCTGGTCCGGATCTGCGGTCTACCTAGCGGGTTTACCGGGGCTCCGGCTCGAAAAGCAGGACTAGGAACAGGGTGGTTTTTAGTCAGTAAGAGTCTGACACTCCTTCTCGCGTCACCTAAGGCGAGAGACGTCATTGGATTGGCTTGGATGATTTTTCCACCTTAAAAAATAAAAAAGGTTTATAAATTATCTTCAAATAGCAACAAATAAGTATCTACGTATTTAATTAAAACAAAATTCTACAACTTTCTTATAACATTGTAGACGTCTTATCAAATATAAACATTATTAACTTATTTGATTGTTAATCATAGTAGAATGTTTTATTTTATTTATTTTTTTTAATTGTCAATGTACCATTAAATCTTACGCTACATGAGTTAATTGTAATAAATAGCTCAAAATTGTGCAAAATGATGAAAAATTTTTTTTCGATTCGAGTTTTTTTTTAGTTTATTGCGTTTTTTGAGAACATTTTCCATGGTAACGTATTTTTTTTTTATAAATCGAAAAGTAGAGATTTCAACGAACAAACAGCCCACAGAATTTTATAAAAAAGCTGATATTTTGACGCGTGAATTTTCGATTGAAAATTAGGCAAATTTTTCGGTATTTATTTAATATCTGGAGAAAAAATATTTGTTTCTATTCCAAAAAAATTACAGTGTATTTGGTACATATAAATGCACGTTTTAACAAAATTTCGTAAAATAAAAAATATTTTTGTCAAAGATAAGAATAAAAAACCAAAATCGTAGTTTTTTGAATTTTACACAAAATTTTGAGGTAATATAAAAAAGTGTAAATACAAAAGTTGTAGATCTTTTTATTACCTACAACTTTGCCATTTAACTTTTTTTCATAGGACTTGTAGTTTCGCCGAAAATTGCGATAAACCGATTTTTACTCTTAAAACCTCCCTCCCCCCCACTTCCCGAACTCGGATGGAGTGGAATTTTTATTTTTTTCTTGTTTCAGCATATCCACTTCCATTTCCAATAGGTTTCATTCTACTATAAATTTCTTTTACTTTTTACCTTTATTAGAGGTATCTGCACTGGCCTAATATTTATACAACGGATTATAAAAATATATGAGAAAAATATGAGGAAGAGAAAACAAAAGAATAATTTTTATGCGCGCGACGCGTACATGTGATGCTTGTACAGCTGCTCGGGCGAAAGTGGCGAGTCGCGATCCTCCCTTTGATGCCGTCACTTTTCCCGTCGCCAGCCAGCAAACAAAAAGTATTTATACGTAAGTTTTTATGTTCGTTCGGACGTTTCCGAACATATTATTAGAGGAGAAGAAAAAGAAAACGATAGTTTCCTCTTCCCTCGGTGAATTTAATGCAGGAGACAGAATGACTTAAGCCTAAAGACACAAAAGAGACTGCACAACTGGGAGAAGCCCAGTTGCCAAGCACCACGGAAATTGGACTTAATACTAAATGGGTCCTATGTGTGAGCTGTTATACTTGCTTACAATACTAATAATAGGTATGGCAAAAACGCCTAAACGCATGAAAATTTGTTCTAGACTCCACAAAGTCCGTATAATAAACTACACCTGATGAAACGGTTGAAAACGCGAGATAATCCCGCACAAACAAATATACATACATACAGGTCCAACTATGAACCCCCCGGTTCTTTGAAGTCGATTAAAAATGTGTACTTACATGGGGTCCCAAAGAAGGCGACGAGGAGAACAACGGATGCTTTGCTCAGGAACATGTTGGCTCTCTAGATCTCGGAGTCGACTGTGCTCTGAAGAGCTTCGAGTCCGCTTTTATTGACTGGTGACTTAAGTACCTACTACTTGAAAAAACTGCAAGTTAATTGGGCTTGACTTTGACGGGATTTCCATCGTGCAAATTGAAAACTACAACCTTTTAAAATCAATTTGATTTGTTATTTATTAGTAGAATGGCGAATGATTATGAAACATCAATAATTTTACAACTTAAGCCAATACCAACTAAAATACATTATACAGTTAAAGTGATATAAAATCGAAGCAATCGGCGATCAACAATCGGCGAAGCGCCACCGCTTCATGGTAGATATCCCACCCACTCGCACGAAGCGCTTCGCTTCAAGCTTCCTTGTGCGAACTGCTAGGGAGTGGAACTCCTTGCCGGAGTCTGTGTTTCCTGATGGGTATAACCTGGGTGTCTTCAAAGCCCGAGTGAATAGGTTGCTTATGGGCAGACGTGCTCCATCGTAGGCCGCATCATCACTTACCATCAGGCGAGATAGCGGCCAAACGTCGACCCATTAAATGTTTTTTTTTTTTATTACATTAAAATCTTTGTTAAATAATTCTATTTTTATTTTTGTTTGTAAAATCAAATAAAACATTCATATAGAAATATGTCTGTATGGCAGCCTCGTTGGCAGAGTGATCGCATGTCGCGGGCAAATTATTACTGGGCTTTTTGTCGGTTTTTCGAAAATTTCTCAGTAGTAGCACGGAGTCTGGAATTGTGCCCAGTATATGGCAATAGGCTCACCACCTATTACATGGGACTTATAACGCAAATGGTGAAAAGTGGGTATATAAGTACTTTGTATAGCGGCATTACGTGCCGTAACGTGCACCTCTGCCTACACCTTCGGGGATAAAAGGCGTGAAGTTGTGTGTGTGTGTCATCTACACTATTCTAATCAAATTACATTTACCCCCTCCACCAAGGAAAAATGACATTACGTCAGATCCGCCATTTTATAGGTTTCATGACGTGTAAAATTACAATGATATAAACCACCGGCTTGACCGGAGTGATACCACGGCTTCACAGAAAACCGACGTGAAACAACGCTTGCGTTGTGTTTCGTTGTATGAGTGAGTTTATCGGGGGCCCAATTCCTCCCTTCCCAATCTTCCCAATCCCCGATTCCCCAACAATCTTTAATTTCCTAACCCCCCCCCCCCTCCCAATATGCTGGCAACGCACTTCTAACGGCTCTGATGTTTTGGGTATTCATGGGCGGCGGCGATTGCTTACCATCAGGTGGTCCGTTACCGGAGGCCCAATCACACCCTTCTCAATCCCCGATTCTCCAACAACCCTTAAATACCGAACTCCCAAAATGGCGGCAATGCACTTGTAACAACACCTCGGCGGTGATTGCTTACCATCAGGTGATCCGTCTACTCGTTTACCGGCTCATACAATAAAAAAAGATACCTACTCTTTTTTTATTGTTTTTTCACTTTTAGACCTCTCGTGATGTGTGAATTTTTGTAGACCTACCTTATTTAGCTTTATGTGATTAACACTTTAAAAGACACGGGGGTCACCGGTGACCGACGTTAGCGGAGGATTTGCTTTCAACAGTTTTCAATTGGCAATCAAAGACTTTGTGAAGGTTAAAGGAAAAATATTCAATAACGTATTTTAAAAGGAAAAATGGTGCCTTCTATTTTTAGAATATTTCATCATAATTTATTTTCCTTTTACTTTTTTTTTCAAAGAATCCTCATATTTTTTGTGAACATGTATGTAATCGGTGTGACTAAGGTTCTAATTGGCTATAAGAGTTAACTGACTTCCATAAAACGTTTATATTTGTCATTGTTTATTTGTTAAATAAAACTATTGGCCGAATCAATTGGACATTTTGAGGAAAATAAAGCTAAAAATCTTATGTAGTTAGTTAGTTAGTTTACACTATGTAAACTAGATTTTTCCCGGATTTGGCACATTTAGGCATTTAGCAAGAGGTATTTTTTATGTGACAAACCTGCCACAACCTCCCATACCGCTGCAACTCCTGTGCACCAGGGTCTACAGTAGATACAACCTTGCAAACACCGGAACACTGAAGTCCAACGTCCCAGGAACATGAATGACTGTCTTGGATCCCGCAACGAAATAAATCAGAAGATATCCTCTTGGTGAATTTGAGCGGAGGGGAGTGAAGGAGACTGCGAAGTCGTCTTTTTCTTTTTAGTCATGCTAGCTAAGCAGGAGGCGGAGTGCGTGGGGGAGCGATCCTCCTCACGACCCAGCCGCCGCAGGAGACACTCCGGGCGGCGGGATCACGCGACAATCTCCGGCCACCGTAAGTGCGGGCCTGCGGACGGCGAGCAAGGGTAGTTCGCCGCCCGACCAGAACCAGACCCGTGCGTACGGCGCGTCGCGTTCAAAGACCCATCAGACCAACACAGATGGGGCTAAGTCGGGCTGATGCTCGATGGGGGTAGTGGAGAGCTTCAAGGGTTACCATAGGCTTCGGCTCTAAGCAGGAGTAGGAAACGGGTGGGTCAAAGCATTTGTTACCAGTCAGCTAACAGGGATGATGACGGGGTATGAAAATTAAAAAACGATAATAAATTAGTTCTAAATGCCTACTACTAATTTTATAATCTGCTGTGCCCGACAGGGTCCATAATTGTGACTATACAACGTGTAACAAAATACCCATATAAATCAAGAACCGCTGATGAATACAGGTTGAATAGAATCTCTACACAAAGTTTCAGCTCAAAATACGTTTAAAAAAATAAAATAGTACCAAATACTTGGTATCGCATGGATTTCAAATCATACAAACGTGTCACAATATTACGAAACATTTCTTCTGTCAATCTGATCGGCTAGTACCTGTCTACCTAATTTTGATTCGCGCGCCGGCGCGATTGGAAAAATTCATAACTTGGTTCCATGAAAACATGAGTTTAAAAACCCTTCCCGTATCGTTTGTTATGTTATCTAGAAACCGTGCAATACATATCATGTATACTCCTTTTTTGTTACACGTTGTTTAATGTTTTTTCCAACACCTGGGTACATTATGGATGCAATAAATACTTGAGACTGCCTCGTTGGTCGAGTGGTTGCAAGTGCGACTCGGCAAGGAGTTTCGGGTTCGAATCCTGGGTCGGGCGAAGTATTACTGGGCTTTTGTCAGTTTTTCGAAAACACCTCAGTGGTAGCACAGAGTCTGGAAATGTGCCCGGTATATGGCAATAGGCTCACCCCTTATTACATGGGACTTATAACACAAATGGTGAAAAGTGAGCGTACATTATATAGCGGCATTACGTGCCGTAATGTCCACCTCTGCCTACCCCTTTGGGGATAAAAGGCGTGACGTTGTGTGTGTGTGTAAATACTTGAAAAATTAATAATGAAGTAATGAAAAAATATTAGTCACGCATTTTTTTATTTTGTCATATAAGATTTACAATAGGTGGTGGTAGTAAAGAGATAATAATATGTTTAGGGCCACACAACGCTCTCAATCCATGGAACGTAGTGAGGGACCTTGGTGTACACTCCGGGAGTGCCGATTTGTCCGCAGCGAAACTTGCCAAATGAGGTCACTCCCAGTATCAGATGGGTGCAGAATACATTCTCGTTTCTGACCTGCAGAGGTCCACCGCTGTCACCCTGTAAATAAATTAAAATTACTCTTTGGTCTCTATTGACAGATTGACAACACCAACAGTCTGTACAGGGTGACTGGTAATTAGTGAACGATATTTAAACACGTGATTGTACTGATGATTACAAACAACTTTCCCAAAGAAACTTTTTTTGTATATTCTTAAAATTTTTTTTAAACACAATAACAAAACAACAAATTTTAGTGAGTTTTTTTGCTAAAAATCGAAAAAATGCCCAGTAATTTTTTGCCCGACCCAGGAATAGAACCCGACGCCCTTTGTGCGGCAGTCGTACATGCGACCATTCGACCAACGAGGCAGATTACACTATACAAGTGTCCTATAAATCCAAAATGGCGCTCGGTGATAGTAGCTCTCTATTTTTGGCGGGTCGACGACATTTTCACTCAGGAACCTTTTAGTTGAAACCGGGAATCGAACCTGAGACCCCTTGTCAAGCAGTCGCACTTGTTCTCAACCAACGAGGCAGTCTTTTTTCGGAGCTTATTATACAGTATGTTAACTAACAGAGGGCGTTACTTTAAACTCGTTAATCTATATCATTAATAGATTAAAATAAAAATATTAGCATAGAAAAATAAGCAATAAATTGTAACGTTGCCTTCCTTCAACTACGCGTGCACAGAGTGTTTCTTTTACGTATCGATTTAAATTTTTTGGTGAATATTTTAATATTTAAAAAAATAAAATTGTTTTGTTTTTGAATGGTAATATTTTTTTTAGCATGTATGGATGCTATACTATTGCGGGTTAACAGGAACGCCCTCTGTTAGTTAACATACTGTATTATTATTATAAATTCTCCCAAAACTTACTGAGCATGTATCTCTGACTAATCCGTCGTCTCCATAGCATATTTGCGTCGCATTATCCAGTCCATCTTTAAAAGTCCTATGTGTCAAATACTTGGCTTTACAATCCTCATCCGTGACTCTCCACAAAGGTATCTGGCAAAAATATAAGTATTATTACATTGTGGCGACAAAATAGTACAGAGATTCATCCATAGATGGCGGTTTACTCAATATAGCTTAATATAATTCTGTATCACGCAAGCGAAGTTTGCACGCGAGAAAAAGTCGGATAAATTATTTTTATATTATAAGCTGGTAAACGAGCAGACTTGATAGCAAACATCGCCGCCTCCTATGTTCATGGGTGGCGGTGGCGGCGGCTGCGGAGAGCCATGCTTCGGCACTGCTGGGCCGGCACGACCGGAGTGATACCACGGCCGAGCAGAAAACCGACGTGAAACAACGCCTGCGTTGTGTTTCGTTGTGTGAAGTTACCGGGGGCCCAACTGCCCCCTTCCCAAGCTTTCCAATCCCCGATTCCCGAACAACAACCCTTAAATTCCTAACCCCCAAAAAGCCGGCAACGCACTTGTAACGCCTCTGGTGTTTCAAAAGTCCATGGGCGGCGGTGATTGTTTACCATCAGGTGATACGTCTGCTCGTTTACAAAGAGAACTTACGTTTTGTAACACATTCGCGTTGGACTGCCTGTACCCTAAAAGCCCCCAGCCTGAAGCGTACGCTCTCTGCTCGAAGACATCCTCGACTTGCAAGCACGCAGGCCTGATGCTTGGACTGAAGATGATCCTGGAAGAAGATAAAATTAACTGTATTAGGTAGGACTGCCTCGTTGGTCGACTGCCGGAGAAGAGATCTCGGGTTGGGCAAAATATTGCTAGGCTTTTGTCGGTTTTTCGAAAATTTCTTAGTAGTAGCACGGAGTTTAGAATTGTGCACAGTATATGGCAATAGGCTCACCCCCTATTACATGGGACTTATAACACAAATGGTGAAAAGTGGGTTTTACATTGTATAGCGGCATTACGGGTCATAATGTGCACCTCTGTCGTGTCCTTCGGGGATAAAGGCGAGACAATACAAAAAAGATATACGAGTATAACATGGAAAAAGTTACATTGGTACTTATTGCCAGATGTCCACCCTCATTCATTTCAAAATGCCACCGGTGTATTAGCCATCCTTATTAGTCGCCGGAGCAGTGAACGGCGTAGCGGGTGACCGGGGCTCCGGCTCGAAGCAGGAGTAGGAACGGGTTCGTGTTTAGTCAGTAAGAGTCTGACACTCCCCCTTTATTTATTTATTTATTTACTTCAGGCATCTAAGGCCCATAGAAAAATACTATACATAGATATTACATTCAATTCTGGGAACGTTCCCCAATGACAGCGATGCGGACGAGTACTTCGACGCCTAACCACACCTAACCACGCCTATTGCCTTTATTTTAGTTTTAAGTTAGTTTTTATTCCTTATTTTTTTGGTATTTTTAAGTTGTAAATAATGTGATTTAGATTAATAATTATTGAATTGAACTATATACTAATACATATTTTATATAAAAAATAACTTAAAAACGAATGCACAATTTAACACATTGAACGCCGTGGTGGTCACCGGTGACCGACGTTAGCGGAGGATTTGCCTTCAACAGTTTTCTATTGGCAGTCAAAGACTTAAAAGTAGGTCGATATTAATCAGAATCTACATGATGCAGTAAAAAGAAGTATAATTACTCTCTATTTAGTTCTAGCAGCGCTATGTCGTGGTACGTGGCGGGTGGCTTGTGCTCTGGATGCCTGATAATCCGCTGCACCCCTCGAATATTACCCTCGGGTGATCTGTGCATCTCTTCAGAGCGGAGGAGGCCAAATACAGCGAACGAAACTGGAACCCTGAAACCATATATGGAGGTGGAATTAGTTTTAGTTTTTTCACGTTATAAGCTGGAAACCAACAGAGGGATCACCTGATGGTAAGCAATCGCCGCATGATGATGGTAAGCATCCCAATCCCCCTCGCTCCGCACCATGGCCTGAGCCAATCCCGGACGCGAGAGGTCGCCGTCACCGACCACATCCCTTTGCTCCACCGTATCCTCCGGGCGATCCTCGCAGTGATGACACCCGAGCGTTTCCTCTCGCCCAATCAAAAATAGGAACCTTCCGAAGCGCCCATGTCCAGGAAGAACTTGGGTCAGACGGTAGGTGAGGACGCGGTGGCGCTTCTCAAACCACTCCTCAAAAAGGAACTTACCTCTGCAATGACAGCCCAAAATACCGTATCCCTACGATTTTTTTTTTCTGGGCGGAAAATCATCCAATGACTTCTCTCGCCAGGGCAAAGCGAGAGGGAGTGTCAGACTCTTACTGACTAAAAACCACCCCGTTTCGTACTCCTGCTTGTCGAGCTGGACCCCGGTAAACCCGCTAGGTTATTCCTACGATGGCAACGCATTTACGGCGGTACCGATTGCTTACCATCAAGTCACCCATCTGCTCATTTGCCACCGTACATCATATAAACAAAAACGAATGTGTACTAACCCTTTAGCAGTAGCACTGCAGTGACCAGCGGTTAGAACATACTTCTCGCTTATCAGGGAGCCTCCACACCCAAACACTGACGTCATAAACTCTTTACCGTACGTCAGCAACGCCTGAAACAACAACAACAATGTCACTCCTTTTATCCCCGAAGGGGTAGGCAGAGGTGCACATTATGGCACGTAATGCCGCTATACATATAATATACACCCACTTTTCACCATTTATGTTACAAGTTCCATGTAATAGGAGGTGAGCCTATTGCCATATACTGGACACAATTCCAGACTTCGTGCTACTACTGAGATATTTTCTAGAATCTATAAAAATCTAAAAACGCCCAGCAGTACTTTACCCGGCCCGGGAACCGAAACTTTTTTTAAGGGGGATAATCATCCCATGATTTCTCCCGCCTTGGGTGAGGCAGGATGGAGTATATGTATAGTATATGGCAATAGGCTCACCCCCTATTACATGGGACTTATAACACAAATAGTGAAGGCGAACAATGGCTCGCCTTTTAATTGCGCGTTGCGTAGAAAATTAAAATACATTATACTATGCAGTGATAAAGCTACGAAATGCTACGCTAAGTTTAAGGTAGCTACGCGATGCTACGACTTGCTACGTAGCGCTACGCAAAGTGAAATGTGGCTACGCGAAGCTACAATTTGCTACGCAGCGCTACAGCTGTCTACGTAACGCTACGCGAGGTTAAACACGTTTTTTACGTTTAATGGGCCGACGTTTGGCCGCTATCTCGCCTGATGGTAAGTGATGATGCGGCCTACGATGGAGCACATCTGCCCATAAGCAACCTATTCACTCGGGCTTTGAAGACACCCAGGTTATACCCATCAGGAAACACAGACTCTGGCAAGGAGTTCCACTCCCTAGCAGTTCGCACAAGGAAGCTTGAAGCGAAGCGCTTCATCATATCAAAAATATGTTTACCATATGTGGATATTCGTCTTTCTCAGCATCTATCCCCCCTCCTCCCACAATGAGTTGCTCCCGTCTTCCACAATATGGGGCAAACTCTTTAGTACCATTTTTACATGGTAGTTTTATTTTTGCTTGGTACTCGAGGCACTCTGAAACGTAAAAATACCTCTTATTAGTTACTAACTACTTCCGCTCGGTTTCACCCGCTCTGCTTAGTTCCTATTGGTCGTAGCGTGATGTTTTATAGCCTATTGCCTTCCTCGATAAATGCACTATTCAACACAAAAAGAATTATTCAAATCAGACCAGTAGTTCCGGAGATTAGCGCGTTCAAACAAACAAACAAACAAACTCAACTTTATAATATTAGTAAGTATAGATAATAAAATAACTTAGTGTATGAAGGAATGACAGACACTCCGGGCGTCAGGGATCGCGCGACGATGTCCGGCCACCGTAAGTGCGGGCTTGCGGACGGCGAGCAAGGGTAGCCAGAACCAGTTTTAAAGAGCCATCAGACCACCACAGATGGTGTCTAGTATGGCTGATGCCTGATCCGGAGCTGCGGACTACGTAGCGGGTTTACCGGGGCTCAGGCTCAAAAAGTAGGAGTAGGAACGAGGTAGTTTTTAGTCAGTAAGAGTCTGGCATTCCTTCTCGCATCGCACAAGGTGGGAGAAGTCATTGGATGATTTTCACTCCTCAAAAAAAAGGAACATATAAAAATCTAATTTTCGAAAAAACGATAATATAATCGAACTCAAGACTACTTGAGGTAAGTTTCCAAAGAAATACTTACTATTCCAAGCTTTTGATGTTTCTGGCACATTTTTTGGTTTCTTACTGTAGTATGGTGCGTCGGAGACAAAGAGAGAACAGAGTCCCTGGTCATCTGAATTTGAGATCTTCGCGTCTGGACCCAGGATCCTGAAAACATACATAATATAATTGACTATTTTAACTATATAGGGTGACTGGTAATTAGTGAACGATATTTAAACACGTGATTGTACTCATGATTACAAACAACTTTCCCGAAGATACTTTTTTTGTTTACTCATTAGTTTTATTTTTATCGCAATACAAAATCACGCATGATCAGCTGTTAGCAGCGAGTCGCCCGCGTTATCATAAGACTACTTTACTTTGTTATAGTGATAAAAATAAAACTAATGAGTATACAAAAAAAAGTTTCTTTGCGAAAATTGTTTTTATTGATAGTAGGGACCTATCTACCTATATAGCGCGCATCCATGCCACGCATCTTTCCATAAGAAAACATAGCTTAGCTGAGTTCGTTTCCACCAGTGCTAATGTATGTGTACCAATGAATATGATTGGTGGAAGCCAAACGCATCCACAGCAACGTAGCATAGCACATCTCTGGTGGAAAAGCATACTTAGAAGTGTGTGTAATTCAGATTCTTAGATTTTATTACATAGTTCGGTACATTTCGACGTAATAAAAGCATGATAAATAAAAAAAATAGACTTACGCTGTAACATTCTTAGCTTCTTCTAGACAGCAAATGTTAGGTATTTTAGATGATCCGTTGAATGAACAAATCTGAAAAACGACAGATAGTCCAGTCATTTGGTAGTTTTACCTGGAAAGTTTTCCGGGAGTTTTGAAAATTGGTGTATTTATAGATTTGGGTATGCTCTTTTCGAATTTCAACTTTGCCACCTCGTACAACCGCCGCTCGCGCCGCCATATTGAAAAAATGGCGGCTAAAAATGGTTTTTTATTAATATCTCCGTTCCGACGCATTTTACGAAAAAATATTTATTTACAAAATTAAACTAGAAAAAATTTCCTACAATTTATGTATTGATAACTTTTTCATAAAATCAATAGTTTTTGGCGTACGAGCGCCGCAAAGTATTATTCATCTGCACCACCACGTGTACAAACAATGTGTGTTGTGCAGCAACGACTGTCGCAACCGAAGGCTGGGCTCACTGTCGTTGCAGAGGTAAGTCCCCTGTTTGAGGAGTGGCTAGAGAAGCGCCATGGCGTCCTCACCTACCGCCTGACGCAGGTGCTTACCGGACACAGGAGTTTCGGTAGGATCCTGTTTTTGATTGGGCGGGAGGAAACGCCCGGGTGTCATCACTGCGAACACCGCCCGGAGGACACAGTGGAACATATAACATAACACATATAACATCAGAAACAGGAACCTACCGAAACTCCCCTGTTTGTACAACACACATTGTTTGTAAAAGGTTTTTTATTAATATTTCCGTTTCGACGCATTTTACGAAAAAATATTTATTTACAAAATTAAACTAGAAAAAATTTCCTACAATTTATGTATTGATAACTTTTTTATAAAATCAATAGTTTTTGGCGTACGAGCGCCGCAAAGTATTATTCATCTGCACCACCACGTGTACAAACAATGTGTTTTTTTTAAATGTATCAATTCTTAAAAACTAATTATGATATCTCGTTCAAACCAATTTTCTTTGAAAGTTTCCATTTAAACCTACAGCATATATTTTTTTTAGTTTTCTTAGTCACTTATTTTAAAAGTTAGAGGGCAGGACACATTCGATAGACCTCATTTTTCCACTTTGGAAGCGTCTATCTTTCAAACAATTGATTTTGACGAAAAATGGTTTTAGGAACCATGACGTATTTTTAATGGCCTATCCATAGACAACCATCACGGATAGGTTAGACGAAAAAAAATTTTTTGAAGAGGTGCAGTGACCGCGCGCTCTCCGCCCTCTATCTCGGAAACGGTGCACCGTATAAAAAAAAAGTTTAGACAAAAGTTGTAGAGAATTTTGTATTCTACAATATTGGTATTAAATGCAAATACCAAAAACCCATAGGAAATGAGATATTTCCAAAAAAGCGCAAAAAAACGTTTTTTGGGACCTTTGGACCTTAAAATTTAATAGTTGCTTACACCCTACCATATGTAGGTTTTGAGACAAGTTTCAGGCAGTCAATATACAAGTATATACAAAATTACAGCTGGGTATCTCAAATTCCGAGGTGAAATCCTAATTTGACTGGACTAATAATACTTTGCGGCGCTCGTACGCCAAAAACTATTGATTTTATGAAAAAGTTATCAACACATAAATTGTAGGAAATTTATTCTAGTTTAATTTTGTAGATAAATATTTTTTCGTAAAATGCGTCGGAACGGAGATATTAATAAAAAACCGTTTTTAGGCGCCATTTTTTCAATATGGCGGCGCGAGCGGCGGTTGTACGAGGTGGCAAAGTTGAAATTCGAAAAGAGCATACCCAAATCTATAAATTCACCAATTTTCAAAACTCCCAGAAAACTTTCCAGGTAACCCCCTTTTTATCTACCAAATGACTGGACTAAGAGTCAAAGTCAAAATTATTTATTTCAAATAAACCGGGAAGGCACTTTTGAACGTCAAAGCAAATATTACAATTAAAGAAAACAAAATGTCTATCTGTTGGTTAGTCCTCTAGTTGGTCTCTTTGCTCGGTCCAAAGTGTAGATTCCTATGGAGAAGAACGAGCAAGAAACTTCATAGGTTACTCTTTAACAATCAGATTGCAATGGGGGCCCCATATAAAAGCACTTTCGGGGAGACTAAGCTCAGCTGCTTATGCAGTTAGACAGATTAGGCAGCTAACGGACGTAGGTACGGCAAGGCTTGTTTATTTTAGTTATTTTCACAGCATAATGTCTTACGGCATTTTGCTGTGGGGGCGAGCTGCGGATGTAGAATCAATTTTTATTTTGCAAAAGCGAGCTATTCGAGCAATATATTTAACTTGCCCCGTCGCGAATCTTTGAGAGAACTATTTAAAACTATAAACATTCTTACAGTGCCTTCTCAATTCATTTACGAAAATATTATGTACGTGAGAAAAAATCAACAATTGTTTGAAAAAAGAAGCGACAGACACAATTTTAATACGAGAGGTAAAAATAAGTTAGCTATACCGCAATTCCGATTGTCCAAAGTGCAGAAATCCTTCATGGGATTTTGTGTTAAGTGTTACAATAAACTACCAACCACCATACTGAATCTGAACGAGAAAAAATTTAAATCTTGTATAAAGCGTGAACTGTGTAAACAGGCATATTATAAACTGTCAGATTATATTGAAGATAAAAATGTGTGGCAGCATGTTGGTCCGGCTCCACTGGACACTCGCTCACACTAGACAATGCTCTAATACGATCACTAGTTACACGTTAAATTAAAGTAGTAATTTATTCCAATGTAGTCTAGGGATCCTGTGGCATCAAGCAGTTATTTATTATTTTTTTATTTGAAAAATTAAATTAAAGATTATTTTTTATTTGTATAGAAGCATTATTTCAAAATTGTAAGTGTACATATGTGGGCACTATGTTTGAAACAACCCGCTTTTTTAATTTATATTCTTTACAAATTGGTTTTATTGTCCCATAGTTTTGACGTCGTATTGTCGTTACATTGTTCCTACATATATAGACAATAGGTAAATGATCAAATAATGTATCAGAGATATTGTAAAAAACATTTTTTGAAAAGAGTAACGATGGAGTTTCTTGCTCGTTCTTCTCCATTCGAAGCAACACTTTGGAACGAGCGCCTAGCTTCACTGACAGACAGACTGACGGACAATTCAATTTGACGTTTCAAAAGTGCCTAATTTAGGATTAATTGAAATAAATGCTTTGACTTTGACTTTGACTTTGAATTATGTGAGAACAATGTAACACTAATATTCAGCCAAAAAAAAAAACAATTAAATCTAATGGAGTTTTTTACTCGTTCTTCTCCATTCGAAGCTACAATTTGTAATGAGCGCCTAACTTCACTGACGGACAATTCAATTTGACGTTTCAAAAGTGCCTAATTAAGGATTAATTGAAATAAATGCTTTGACTTTATCACGTTGATCATCACCAGCCTATAAGTGGCCATTGCTGACAAAGGCTTCTTGTCACTTGGAGAAGTATTGAGCCTCATGACGCGTGTTCCCGATTTCAAACTTATAATTAGAAATTATAAGCCCAGGTTTACTCGCGATGTTTTCCTTTCTCATGTCATAATAATTCTTTTTTTAACTTAACATTAACATATTATGTTAATGTGTAAAAAAAAGAAGTGTGAGAGAGCCATGCTTCGGCACTGCTGGGCCGGCTCAGCCGGAGTGATACCAAGACCGAGCAAAAAACCGACGTGAAACAACGCTTGCGTTGTTTCGCTATGTAAGTGAGGTTACCAGAGGCTCAATATTCCCAATCCTTGATTCCCCAACAACCCTTAAATTCCTAACAGCTAAAAGGCCGGTAACGCACTTGTAACGCCTCTGGTATTTCAAGCCATGGGCGACGGCGATTGCTTACCATCAGGTGATCCGTCTGCTCGTTTACCGGCTTGTACCATAAAAAATTTTTACTAACCTGAGGATATATTTTGAATTTCAAATCCCTGACGGCAGTCGGACAATCCTTCATGTTCACACATCTTCCCTTCTGACCGTTGCCTGTGTGTGTGCATTCTGTAACGTACATATTTTGATGTATCTAATCTACATGTTTTGTTTCTAAGGACGAGTACTACTTTTTTTTATCGAAGGGGGAAAATCATCCAATGACTTCTCCCGCCTTGGGCGAGACGAGAGAGTGTTAGACTCTTACTAACTAAAAACCACCCCGTTCATACTCCTGCTTTTCGAGCCGGAGTACCAGTAAACCAGGTAGTCCGCAGCTCCGGATCAGGCATCAGCCCTACTGGGCCCCATCTGTGGTGGTCTGATGGCTCTTTGAGGCGCGTGGGGAAGGCGATGCACCGCACGCACGGGTCTGGTTCTGTTCGTCCGCAGACCCGCACTTACGGTGGCCGGAGATCGTCGCGCGATCCCCGACGCCCGGAGTGTCTCTTGCAACGGCTGGAGCGTGAGAAGGTTAGTTCCCTCCCGCGCCCCGCCTCCTCCTTAGCTAGCATGACTGCTTCGCAGAAGGAGGAGACGGCATCCCATTCCCCCTCGCTCCGCACCATGGCTTGTACCACTGCCGAACGCGAGAGGTCGCCGTCGCTGACCACATCCCTGAGGACAAGGCGGTGCTCAGCCCATGCAGAGCACACCGCCACCGTATGCTAGTACTAATATATAAAGCTGAAGAGTTTATTAATTTGTTTAGACACGCCTACCCCTGGAACTACTGATTCGAATTGAATAATTCTTTTTGTGTTGGATAGTCAATTTATTTCTTGTATTTCTTGGTAAGGAACTTCACTACTTAAGGAAACTCGAGAGAATATTTAATTTGTTATAGCACTTGTAATAAACGAGGATGTGGGAAGAGACTAACACGTATACACTGATCTAGAAGATTAGATAGTGGATAGTAATTGAGCAGGTTTATAAACGCTTTATTGAGCAGATTTATATGGAAAAATGCGTGCTATGGATGCGTGCTATAGATGTGTGCTATGGATGGCTTTCCTTCTATCGATACATCGTACCGACACAGCTTAGTATCCGTGGAAACGGTCACATAGTTTCACAGCTTAGCTATTACATCTTCGTAGCAAAGCTATGTAGCACTTTTCTGGTAGAAGAGCACCCAAAATCACATAAACGTTTATTATTATAATTAACTTAAAATTATATAAGATGTTCTAAAAGTATCTGCCACGGCTTTAATGGGAGATAGTGTTGTATATCATATATATATCATAAAAATCTTTATTTTCTCAAGCTTTTACAATTTAACATTTATAAATTTCTACAGCTATGAGACTTGTGTCTGTTAAAGGTTGAACCTGTGTTACAGATCACCAGGCCCGGGTGACCCCCGGAGACGTTGAACTTGAACGTTGACTTGTGTTTGAAGATTACAATAGAAAAAAAATTTCGTACCCCGGACCAGTTAATTCAATTTGAGAACATAAAGAAGTTAAATAAACATTGATTCTACTCTGCATAAAGTGGTTTACAAATGAAACTTCGCGAGAGATAGCTTTTTCATAACTAAAGCATACATAGATGTTTTGTATAAAAAATAAAATTACTCAAACTTAATCAATAATTTTATATTCACTATTGCAATCTTCAAACACAACACCACCTCCCATTAAATCCGTGGCAGACACTTTTAGAACACCTTATATATTAAAAAAAACTGACCTTGCGACTTCACCACAACACAGAAACAAAATAAAAACAAAATTTTAAACATTTTTAAACAGCAACAGCACCTTGCTTCACTGACAGACAGACTGACGGACAATTCAATTTGACGTTTCAAAATGTGGCTAATTTAGGATTAATTATTGAAATAAATGACTTTGACTTTGACTTTAAAAACAAAAGAGAATCAATATAATATTACTATGTATTGAATTACTTGAATTTATTAAGTCTAACACATGTTTGCTGTGTAACATTGTAAACACAACTGGTATATGAGTCTTAAACTTGTTTAAGGTGACTGAATAAGGCAAGTCAGATCGTGTATGCCTCAGGGTTCCGTGTATGACAAATGATATTTATTTTTGCAAATAGGTTACAATGTAACTCTTTTACACGTCAATCTCTTAAATAACTAGATGAGGCCGGCATTTCCTATCCGACTACTCTGAGAAGAAATGCCGAAACAAACTCAGAGGTCATAAGTCTCTTTTAAAATCCAGACAAAATCAATTAAAGATGTCGGAGTAAGGGACAAGCCCGCCACAACCTCCCATACCGCTGCAACTCCTGTAAGCCAGGATCTACAGTAGATACAAACATGAAAACACCGGAACACTGAAGTCCGGCGCGTCCCAGGGAAATGAATGACTGTCTTGGATCCCGCAACGAAACAAATCAGAAGATGTTATTAGAGGAGAAGAAAAGAAAACGATAGTTTCCACTTCCCTCGGTGAATTTAATGCAGGAGACAGGATGACTTAAGCCTTAAGGCACAAAAGAGACTGCACAACTGGGAGAAGCCCAGTCGCCAAGCACCACGGAAATTTTACTTAAAACTAAAATATTAAATGCTAATACTAAATGGGTCCTATGCGTGAGCTGTTATACTTGCTTCCAATAATAGGTATGGCAAAAACGCCTAAACGCACGGAAATTTGCTCGAGACTCCACAAGGTCCGTGTAATAAACTACACCTGATGAAACAATTAAATTATCCAACATAGTGTCACGCTCAGATTGCCAGAGACCACACTCCCAGAGTATGTGATGGGCGGATTGCTCATGTTGCAACTCCGCTGTCGAACATTGGCACCATGGTGAATCAACGAGTTTAAATGAGAACAATTTGCTTTTAAAGTTGCCATGGCCAGTAAGAAATTGGGCAACACAGTGATCCACCTCCAACCATGTCCTCTCCAGACGCTCATGCACGGATGGAAAGAACTGATAGAGGTGGCGGCCCTTGGTAGAAGATTCCCATCTACACTGCCACTCAGTCAGAAGTTCATCCCAGACGTCCGTTAAAGGCTTGAGCAATCTATCAATTTTGCTTCGATCACGTTGTGCTAGAAAGTTTGCGGAAAAGTTAGGTCTCGCATTATAGTACATAGCAGCACGTCGCTGCACCTCAAGATCGACTGGAAGTAGTCCCGCGAGCACAGGTAGGGCCTCTGTGCTAACCGTCCTATAAGCCTTACACAGAAAGATCAAGGCTAGACGCTGACCTTGGAGAAGCTTTCGCCGTACCGCGCCTATTGTGGCCCTATCAGCCCACACTGGTGCCCCGTAGCACACGCATCCCAGGTAGGTTGCTCCGTAGATGGTTCTGAGCGTAAGAAAAGAGAGACCCCAGGTAGCCTTCGAAATTCGCGTGAGCGCATAGAAATTGTTTTTGGCTTTCTCACTAATAGTCTTAATATGTTCAATAAAAGAAAAGTTTTTTTCTAGGACTAGACCGAGATAGCAAACCGACTCCTTACGTTTGACGGGAACGTTATTGAATTTAATAGACGGCCATGATTTCAAATTTCCTTTAAGCAATAATTGATAGGTTTTATGGGGTGCAAAAGTTAATCGATTACGTTCGCCCCATCGCGAGATCCTACTGAGGCAGTCCTTAGCTAAATTCTCTAGTCCGGCTCGAGTATTTGATTGTATTAACAAAAGGCCATCATCCGCATATCCAGTCAACGTACAACCAGAAGGAAGGGGGGTCGCGAGCAAGTCATCAAACCCTAAATTCCACAGATACGGGCCAATAACCGAGCCCTGAGGACATCCCATTGACAACGACTTCGACCGAGAAAAATTACCAAGTTTCAGTTTTACAGAACCATGAAGAAAATAAGTGTATAATAGTTTGTATATGTTACTAAAGCAACCACGACCCTTCAGTTTAAGGAGTAGCATTGGCCACCACGCGTTATCAAAGGCACCGGAAATGTCTAGAAAAATGCCTACTACATATTTGTGCTCAGACGAAGTCACTATGGTTCGGACAGAGAGAGCTGCGTCTACAGTAGATTTACCCACAGTAAAACCAAATTGATTATTGTGAAATTTCGGTCCACCGGGCAGCAAACGAGGAACGATAAGCCGCTCAAGAAGTTTTCCTAATGATGGTAAAAGCGTAATAGGCCGGTATGACTTAGGGTCATCGGGTGGTTTATTTCCATTCTTAGGTATTATGCGAATGAATCCACGTCGCCATATACGAGGAAAGACGCCCTCCGCTATACAACGATTAAAGACAGACAGGATCGCGTCAGCCGCAGATTTGCACGCTTCTATTATCATTTTATTTGAAACTTTATCCTCACCAGACGATTTATTCATAGGCAACGTTTTAATAACAGTTACGAGCTCATTGATGGAAGGTAGATCAGACACCGGTGAATTGGGTGGTATAGCCGCCCACGACCTAATCTGTTGATGATAATCGCTATCTGTCTCGGATTCATCGTCAGGGATGAGTTCATCGAGTAGAACTTCCGTTGTCTCCTCAATACCAGTGGTGTGAACATTGTTGACTTTTATGTTCTGTACGAACGCCAGATCGACGGATCTATTGGCTTTGAACTCATGGTACAGAGGCGACCACGGACCCTCGCTTTCCAGCCTCTGCACTACTCTCCGCAACAGGTTACCCTTAGCTTTCTCCACTGAAGCCCTATAACGTGACCTGGCAACTCTAAACGCAATCAATGCTTCATCAAATGCAAAACCAGTAACTTTACGTTTTTTTAGTCTATTTAATTGTTTGCGCGCTTTACGAAAACATTTACGTTGTTCGACTAGATAATTATTCCACCAGTCACATCTGCGCGTACTGGTCAAGGATCCCCGACCAAACGCAATGTCGGCACAGTAAGTGAAAGTATCCGACATGATTTCAGCACCTTCTTCTGCCGAAAGGTCTTTGCGAGTGAATGTCGGAGTAAGTTAGACCTAGGTTGCCTGGGCTCCGGTTTAAAGCAGGAATAGAAACGGGGTAGTGTTTAGTCAGTAAGAGTCTGACACTCTCTCCCGCCTCACATAAGGCAGGCACATAAGGGATTGAAGGTAAACGTCCACAGGCCCGCATCGCACGCATCGTACGCATTCCGTATGATGTCATCAGTACGCAACGCAGGTAAGCATTGCTAATGACGTAATGCGGAATGCGTATAGTCTTCGGCACGTAACTTGGCAATTTTTATTTAAATAATAAGAAAGTTCCTCCACTCACACAGGGATTGATCCTCACAAGCATCGTGCGCAGACGCGGCGACGTTGCGCTGACTATTGAACGTCCGCGTCCGCGTATTTTTAGTTAATAAAGTAATTCTGTTGAAAAAAATGATAACAAAATCTTGCCAAGTTATCTGCCATCCTTTATACGATGCGTGCGACGCGTACGATGCAGGCATGTGGACCTTAAATGATTTGCTTACCATTCATATTAAACCCATTACTCGGTTCAGAATGAAACATGATCCGAATTTTCGTGGTAGTATTTTATAACTATAAAATTATAATGAGAAATAATGTGGGTTCCATTTCCGGAGCTGCGGGCTACCTAGCGGGTTACCGGGGCTCTGGCTCGAAAAACAGGAGTAGGAACGGTGTTTAGTCAGTAAGAGTTTGACACTCAATGGCATTACGTGCCATAATGTGCACCTCTGTCTACCCCTAAAGGGGATTAAAGGCATGACGATATAATAAAAAAATAAATATATACATTTTAATCTAAGTTTAAACCCAAGCATCGCTAAAACGTAAAGGATAATATTATCTAATAAACTAGTATTTCCTGTTTCATTAAATAAAACAGCCGGCACATCAACCTACTCCTGTCTGTCTATTTCCTTTATTCGATTTTCAACCTAAAACTGTTGATATAAAGTCGATAATCCCATGGCAAAAATTGCCAGATTAGGGTAGGTTGAGGCGCGTGCTGTACAGTCTTTGTATTAGTTGACTGTTTGTTATTTTGTTAATAATTTATTATGCACTTAAATACAATTCGAATCATATTTTTATTTAAATGAGATTCTATTCTGGTTTTTGAAGGTCAAATAATCAAAATAAAATAAAAATCTATATAATACATAAAAATTAATCACCTCGTTCGCCGAATGGTCGCAAGTGCGACTGCCGGACAAGGGGTCTCGGGTTCGATTCCCGGGTTGGGCAAGGTACTACTAGGCTTTTTCCGGATTTTGGAAAATTTCTCAATAGTAGCACGGAATGTGGAAGTGTGCCCGGTATATGGCAATAGGCTCACCCCCTATTACATGGGACTTATAACTCAAATGGTGAAAAGTGGGTGTACATTGTATTGCGGCATTACGTGCCATAATGTGCACCTCTGCCTACCCCTTCGGAGATGAAAGGCATGACGTTGCATACATAAAAAAATATCAAAAACACATACATTTTATAATAACTATCGTGAGACATACTAAACTAACCAAATAATCACGATTTACTCACGTACATTAATGGCTGTACCAATAGGCTGCTACGTCGCTGCGTCTGCGCACACCGCTCATGATGAAGAGTCCCTCTGTGACTCGGAACTAGTAGAGCTTTTCTCCATTATTGTACGTGAGTAAACTGAGATCTTTTAGACGAAAATTAGAGAGGAAAGCAGCTTTCTACTTACGAAGTTAATTTTACTTGTTTTGAAGAGAGCAAAACGCTCAATGACTTCTCCCGCCCTAGGCGAGGCGAGAGGGAGAGTCAGACTCTTACTGACTATACACCACCCCGTTCCTACTTCTACTTTTCAAGCCGGAGCCCCGGTAAACCGTTAACTTGTCTGCAGCTCCAGAAACGTTTTGTCACAGACCCAGAACAACAATTTGTGTTTTCATACACACACAGAAGTCAAAGTCAAAGTCAAAGTCAAAATTATTTATTTCAATTAGACCAGGAAGGCACTTTTGAACGTCAAAGCAAATATAATAATATTAATAACGTCAGTCTGTCGGTCAGTCCTCTAGTGAAGCTATTTGCTCGTTCCAAAGTGTAGATTCCTATGGAGAAGAACGAGCAAGAAACTCCATAGGTTACTCTTTTCCAATCAGATTCACAATACAATTCATGGTTACATTGTTTCGATTGCTTCAACTATGTGAGAACAATGTAAAACTAATATTTAGTCAAAGTGATAGAAAAAGAAAATAACCCTGAGGACAACAATCTTAATGCAGTCTGGAGCTGACCAGTCCCAGTTGACAGCGCCCGTTCACGAACATGACACGTACACCAGCACCGCCCAACTCAACCATGTTGCAGGGAATCGAGCGATCCAATGCCCGTGCCACCGCCAATGAGACCTTTGAGTGAGCATGACAACTCCAAGCTGACACAAGTGCATTCTACTAGTCTAATACAGTTTTAGCTAATTACAGGGCTCTCACATTTACAATGATTGTATCTAATTTAACAGAACAAATTGAAATAACATGGTTTTATTATTACATTATTGGAATTACTTTATTTTTCGTTACCCTGTGGAGCCGGACCAGCCTGCCTCCAAGCATTTTTATCCTCTATATAATCATTCAATTTGTAGTATGCTAATCTACACATCGTTTTTTTAATACATAATTTAAATTGTCTTTCATTTAGGTGTTTTATTTCCTCTGGAATTTTGTTATAACATTTAACACCGAATCCCATGAACGACTTACTTATTTTTGACAATCTAAAGAATGGCTGGCTCAATCTATCCTTATGTCTAGTTTCATAATTGTGTCTGTCAGACACTTTGTCAAACAAGTTTAGATTTTTCCTAACATACATAATGTTTTCATAGATAAATTGACATGGAACGGTCATAATATTGATCTCCCTAAACTTTTCCCTGAGAGATTCGCGACGACCAAGATTGTAGATAGCTCTGACGGCGCGCTTTTGTAAAATAAAAATAGACTCAATGTCAGCAGCCTGTCCCCACAGCAAAATGCCGTACGACATGATGCTATGGAAGTAACTGAAGTACACTAGTCTTGCCGTGTCTATGTCGGTTAACTGTCGGATTTTCCAGACAGCATAAGCTGCAGAGCTTAATCGTCCCGCTAGAGATGTAATGTGAGGACCCCATTGCAATTTGTCGTCTACGGTGATTCCCAGGAAAGTAGTCTCTTTTACAAATTCTAATTTTTCACGATTCAATAATATGTCACATTTATTACTTTTAACATTTGGCAAAACAAATCTAATACATTTTGTCTTTTTATCGTTTAAGACTAAGTTATTGACTGTAAACCAATTTTGAACCTTCATCAGAAAACCAACGTAAAACAACGCTTGCGTTGTGTGAGTGGGGTTACTGGAGGTCCAATTACCCCCCTTCCCAATCTCTAATTCCCCGACAACCCTTAAATTCCTAACCCGCAAAAGGCCGGCAACGAACTTGTAATGCCTCTGGTGTTTTGTGTCCATGGGCGGCGGGCGGTTGTTTACCATCAGGTGATCCGTCTGCTCGTTTACCGGCTTATACTTTACGGAACAGGGAGTAAAGTTCCCTAAGTAAAGCAGTATCCTCCGACCAGGTGAGGTGGTCATGCCTGGCGGGCTTTCTGCCCAACTGTTGTTCGTTGGGATTTTCTATTCGTGTTTATTCGCATGTAAACTTCATGCGTGCGATGTAAGATTTTTATGTCATCATCCGTTGTTTTGCTCGTCGATAATCTATCCGCCGTACTCAGAGTCATTTATTTTAATAGTTACTTTTACCCCAGTCCTTAGCAATTGTTTTCGGAACAAAATCGTTACTAAGGAATAGTTTAAGTAATCATTAAATGTCTCTGAGTGCGGTAGTAAGTGTGGCTTCTGTCATTTGTCACCACAATACCAGAAAAATAGGTCTCAAGTCAACCAATGACGTTATCAATAAATTTATTAAAGAGAAAAACAAATTAGTCATGTTATTTAATGAATTAATAATTATTATTTCCCTAACCACGTTGTTATTCATTGTAAACCACGGTGTTATTTATTTAGTACTAGCAAACTCGGCGAACTCCGTTTCGCCACCAATAAGTTTTCACTGATTCAACAATCATGTCATTGACAACGCAAGCGTTGTTTCACGTCGGTTTTCTACTCGGCCGTGGTATCACTCCGGCCGAGCCATGCCATGGCGTGCCCACACTTAAAACTTTAGGAAATGATGAGAGAAATGAAACGACACATTAGAAAAGTTGTATAAAAATATTTTAATCTCTTGCAATATAAAGTAAAGGTGCTCCCACACAGCAGTTATATAACATTTTAGAGACTGATTTTACATTTGTGTTTAAATAAATTATAACAGTAATTGTAGAGTACCTATGTTACCCGCTATTGCAAATGTTATATTGTTACACATTGTTGTATAACGTTATATAACTGCTGTGTGGGAGCACCTTTACTTATACTATTTAAGTTAACCTAAATAATAATATATAGGAATTTATAAAAAAGGGTGTCCGTTATACCGTTTTTTAACATGAAAACGGCTGGACTGGTTTTGATGATTATGCAACCTCACGTCTTTTATCCCCGAAGGGGTTGGCAAATATGTACATTACAGCGAGTAATGCCGCTATAGAATATACACCCACTTTTCACCATTTGTGTTATAAGTCCCATGTAATAGGGGGTGATCCTATTGCCATATACTAGGCACAATTCCAGACACCGTGCTACCACTGAGAAATTTTCGAAAAACCGACAAAAGCCCAGTAATACTTTGCCCGAGCCGGGAATCACACCTGAGGCGCCTTGTCCAGCAGTCGCACTTGCGACCACTCGACTAACGAGTGAGTGATCTTCATGAGTTTTGCTTTTTTTGGACGCAAACCCTAAAAAACAGTTGAGCATTCTTCTTTTTATTACAAAAGGAATTATCAATTTCGAATCAATAGTTCTGAAGATTCACGCATTCAAACAAACTCTTCAGCTTTATATATTATAAGGTGTCCTAAAAGTATCTGCCACGGCTTTAATGGGAGGTAGTGTTGTGTTTGAAGATTACAATAGTGAAGAAATTTCGTACCCCAGACCAGTTCATTCAATATGAGAACATAAAGAAGTTAAATAAACATTTACTCTACTCTGTGTAAAGTGGTTCACAAATACGCACGATGTGACAGAGACCGTGAAAAAGATAGCTCATTCATAACAAACACATACATAGATGTTTTATGTACGAAATATATTTTTTTTAGGGGGAATATCATCCAATGGCTTCTTTCCCTCTGTGTCAGTGTGTCAGACTCTTACTGACTAAAAACCGCCTCGATCCTACTCCTGCTTTTCGAGCCGGAGCCCCGGTAAACCGCTAGGTAGTCCGCAGCTCCGGATCAAAAAAAAAATACTAATAATCAATAATTTATATTCACTATTATAATCTTCAAACACAACACTACCTCCCATTAAAGCCGTGGCAGATTCTTTTAGAACACCTTATAATTATATTAGTAAATTATAAATTAATATATTACACTTAATATAATATTCAATTCGGCCAAACTATGCCTTCGATCCAGGATACATAGTTCGCGACCCGGGTATAGATGCCGGGCTCTCCTACGAAGCCGCACGCTCTGCCAAATGACGTCACTCCCACGACGGTGTACATGCACGATATATTTTTGTTTTTAATCTGGATCGGACCGCCGCTGTCACCCTGGAATGAAAAAAATAATGAAATTTTAACTAGGGTTCCATTCCAAGATTCCCCGGTCGGTTAAAATAATAATAGTAATTATAATACGCCAAAATAGTAACCTCCTTTTTGGAGGTATTCTATATTGGGCACCCGTTTTAATGGCACCCAAGCTAATGGCACCGGAGATGTTCACCTTACGGCACCCATAAGTATTTTTAGTGGGTGCCATTTGTGCAATAATTTTTAATTTTATATTTTATTCCACATATGGCACCTGCGCATAAGTAGATACTAGTGTTGGGAAGTTTACGTTTCTCAGCACGTTAAATAATATCGAATCTGATCCGTAGAGTGTCTAATATGTATATCATTCATGAAGTGAAACCTATAGCATACAACAAAACACACAATGTTTTGAAGTACTAGGGTATCATAAGCAAGTTGGAGTTTGACATCAGGTACAGCATAGAGGTTGGTAAAAACGGGCATAAAAGCAGTGCCTGTGTCAGGACATACCTGGCAGGTATCCTTGGAGACCAACTTGTCACCATAGCACGTCTGGCTCTGAGGATCAAACCCTTGCCTCATCAGGCGGACAGGCTGGTACTTGGCTGCACATTCAGCTGTAGAAAACTTGTTTAAGACCACCTGAAAAAAGAAAAAAACGGTTTCTGAGAAAAATCAAAGTCAAAGTATGTTTACAAAGTATAGAGATCACTCGTATGATTTAAATGAAACTACAAGTAGTACTCGTTCACATAAGTAAAATACAATTAAATATCTAAACGAAAACCCAAAATTAAAATATTGAAATTTTCCAACGAAATAAGTACGGTAATTACATCAATCAGAAATTTAATTATGTGGTATCAGCTTTATTGACCACAGAAGAACTGTAATGTTGTAGGGTGTCTAGGACCCTTTCATTCACCCAAAGTCACGGTTTGGGCTGCTTCATCAGCAAGAGGCGTTATTGATCCTTGCTTTTTTGAAGACTCAAGAGGACGTGCAGTTACGGTGAATTCCCAGCGGTATATTACCATATTACAAAACTTTTTCGCTCCAGCGCTGCAGGATTTTGTTTCATCAAGATGGAGCCACTTGTCATACATGTAATTTTATTCTACTATCATTATTTTTTTTAAATATAACTGGACTTTTGGTCCACCTGTATTATAACAAGTAGCAGCGAGACAGTTGTCGCGGGATGCTGCTCATGAATATGAGCCTCTAGCATGGCACTCACTCAGAAACTTTCCCATTTATAATACTAATAAGACGAATCAACGAAGACACCTACCTTCTGCAGAGTATCGGACACTGAGCCGCTGTACTGCGTGAGTCCCCAGCCAGTAGCCTGGACCTTCTCATCATTGACAGGATCCCCAACGTGCAGGCACGCTGGCACCACGAACTGGTCTAGTTTTATACTGAAATTTGTATAAAAGGATCTAGTAGTTGATTTTTATGCATTATCATATAATATGATTTTAAAACTAAGTTTTTTTTATTCGATAAAAACGAATGCTTGATTACAATCCCACCTGATGGTAAGTGGTGATGTAATCGTTGATGGTGAGGCGCACTAGTTTATTACGAAGTAAAAGTCAAAGTCAAAATTATTTATATACCAGGAAGGCACTTTTGAACGTCAAGTGTGTTTTTCCACTAGAGATGTGCTATATAGCTATGCTATAAAGATGTAACAATTAAGCTGTGAATATATGTGACCATTTCCCCGATACTAAGCTATGTACCTGTGCAAGAAAAATGCGCAGCTTGAGTATGTGATGTATCGATAATATTCCTACTATCGATACATCGCATAACACGCATCTGTCCATTTAAAAAACATACTCGTACCTTAGCTGAGTCCGTTGATACCAGTGCTAACCTATGTGTATCAATGACTATGATTGGTGGAATCCAAACGCAGCCACAGCAATGTAGCATAGCACATCTCTGGCGGAAAAGTACCCTAACTTACATAATTAAAGTATTTAACGGGGTAACTCGACTAGTTCAAAGCCATGCTAGACACCCCTTCCCATCCCCAACAACCCTTAAATTTCTAACCCCCAAAAGGCCGGCAACGCACTTGTAACGCCGCTGGTGTTTCAAGTGTTCATAGGCGGCGGCGATTGCTTACCATCAGGTGATCTGTCTGCTCGTTTACCGGTTTATTTCACAAACAATTATGAAATAAGCCGGTAACATAATCATAAAAATTATAACACAATTTCCTATACTTACGTATTCTCAGTCTCAACCAAAGCTATGTCATGGTATTTGACTGGTGGCTGGAACTGGGGGTGTTTGATGATGTTCTTCACCTTGTAGACCCTGGACCTGTCCGCTGCATCACCTCGCCTCAACGCTCCAACCGCCACATATGTTATTGGGCCACTGGAAACAAAAGTAAGGTAATTATCATTATTGTGACACCGCCTTACTCAGAGTCATATAATGGTTACTTAAAACCCAGTCCTTAGCAATTATTTTCGATACAAAATCGTTACTAAGGAATAGGTAGTTTAAGTAATCATTAAATGTTTCTGAGTGCGGCAGTAAATTAACTAAAAATGACGCGTCTGCACACGCTGCTCATGATGAAGAATTCTTTCTAGAAAACTAGTAGATGTTTTCTCCATTAATGTGCGTGATTAAAACCGTGATTTTTAGTTAATAAAGTAATTAATTTGAATCGTCGCCCGGAGGTTTAAGACGCCCGCTTCTAATGCGTAAGGGCTCGAAACCTACCAATGGCAAGTACCATTGATTTTCTCCAAGTTATATGTACTTTCTAACATTTGTATGTTATCAATCATCTATGCTTGTCATCAGACTTCTGTCATTTGTCAAGTGTCGTTGAAACTACAATATGCGTCGCCACAGATTGAAGCGGTATACTCACAGATCCCTGCTAGCGATGCAGTGTCCAGCAGTGAGGACGAACTTCTCACTGATGAGCGCCCCCCCACACAACCACTGCAACTCCTCAATCTTGTCTCCATACCCGACCATCACCTGGTATTCAAAGGTCACAGTGTTAAAGAGTATCAGTTAGAGCATATAATGGATAATTTAAAGTATATGCAACTCACGCCTTTTATCCCCGAAGGGGTAGACGGAGGTGTACATTACGGCACGTAATGCCGCTATACAATGTACACTCACTTTTTCATCATTTGTGTTATAAGTCCCATGTAAAAGGGGGTGAGCCTTTTTTTGGGACAAGCCCGCCACAACCTCCCATACCGCTGCAACTCCTGTAAGCCAGGATCTACAGTAGATACAACCATGAAAACACCGGAACATTGAAGTCCGGCGCGTCCCAGGGACATGAATGACTGTCTTGGATCCCGCAACGAAATAAATCAGAAGATATTATTAGAGGAGAAGAAAAGAAAATGATAGTTTCCTCTTCCCTCGGTGAATTTAATGCAGGAGACAGAATGACTTAAGCCTTAAGGCACAAAGAGACTCCACAACTGGGAGAAGCCCAGTCGCCAAGCACCACTGAAATTTGACTTAAAATTAAGTGGGTCCTATGTGTGAGCTGTTATACTTGCTTCCAATAATAGGTATGGCAAAAACGCCTAAACGCACGGAAATTCGTTCTAGACTCCACAAGGTCCGTATAATAGACTACACCTGATGAAACAATTAAATTATCTAACATAGTGTTACGCTCAGATTGCCAGAGACCACACTCCCAGAGTATGTGATGGGCGGATTGCTCATGTTGCAACTCCGCTGTCGAACATTGGCACCATGGTGAATCAACGAGTTTAAATGAGAACAATTTGCTTTTAAAGTCGCCATGGCCAGTAAGAAACTGGGCAACACAGTGATCCACCTCCAGCCATGTCCTCTCCAGTCGCTCATGCACGGATGGAAAGAACTGGTAAGGGGGTGAGCCTATTGCTATATACTAGGCAAAATTCCAGGCTCCGTGCTACTACTGAGAAATTTTCGAAAAGCTGATAAAATCCCAGTAATATTTTGCCTGACGCGGGAATCGAACCAGAGACCTCTTGTCCGGCAGTCGACCGTCATTGCGACCACTAGACCAGCGAGGCAGTCATAATTAAAAGTCACCATTAAAATTATGATATTATTTCAATATTTTTTTATATATTAAAGGTAAGCGTCCATAGGCCCGCATCGTATGCATTCCGTATGACGTCATCAGTACGCATCGCATGTAGGCATTGCCGATGATCCGGTCAAGCCGGCCCATTTGTGCCGAAGCATGGTTCTCCCGCACTTAAAAAGCGTCTAATAATCCTTCTTTTTTAAAAGGCAATTAATTACTAAAACCTGCTTCTAAATGTTACAAACACTTTTGAAATCTACATCAAAACCAGTTCAGCCAATCGTGAGATGATCGCGGACAAACATACATATGTACATACATTCAAATCAAACTGTTAACCTTCTTTTTTAAGAGTAGGTTATAAACGGTAAAATCATATCTTAGCAAGCTTTTTGTCCCTGAAGGGGTAGGCAGAGGTGCATATTATGGCACGTAATGTCCACTTTTCAACATTTGTGTTATAAGCCCCATGTAATAGGGGGTGAGCCTATTGCCATATACTGGACACAATTCCAGACTCCATGCTACTACTGAGAAATATAACTTATTAAACTGACATGCTCATTAACACTATCATTAGAACTTGAGACGGGATATTTACCATGTTTATTTATGTCTATGAGTTTCAGATGGTATGATGGTAAATATCCCGTCTCAAGTTCTAACGATACTACTGGGAAATTTTCGAAAAACCGAAAAAAGCCCTACAATACTTTGCACATGCACAACCCGCTAATCGAACCCGAGACCTCTTGCCCGGCAGTCGCACTTGCGACTCAACCAACGAGACAGTCAAATAAATAGAAACCTATCTTCTCTTACCATATGTGGAAACTCATACTGCGCAGCATCAGTTCCTCCAATGATCAGCTCATCAGCGTTATGATGACAGCGGTTACTCCTGCTGAGGTCTCCTGTCAGAGCCACTCCCTTCTCACACGGGTAGACCAACTTCTCTTGGTATTCTATACATTCTGCAAAAACACGGTTTCTTTATGGTATAAGCCGGTAAATGAGGAGACAGATTACCTGATGGTAAGTAATCGCCGCCGCCCCCGAAACACCAGAGGCGTTACAATTGCGTTGCCGGCCTTTTGCGTTAGGAATTTAAGGGTTGTTTAGGAATATTTTTTTTTTACATTTGATGGGTCGACGTTTGGCCGCTATCTCGCCTGATAGTAAGTGATGACGCGGCCTACGATGGAGCAAGTCTGCCCATAAGCAACCTATTCACTCGGGCTTTGAAGACACCCAGGTTATACCCATCAGGAAACACAGACTCCGGCAAGGAGTTCCACTCCCTAGCAGTTCGCACAAGGAAGCTTGAAGCGAAGCGCTTCGTGCGAGTGGGTGGAATATCTACCATGAAACGGTGACGCCTCGCCGGACTTGGGGATTGGGAATAGGAAAGATTGGAAAGGGGGGGTAATTGGCCCTCCGATAACTTCACTCACACAACACAAGCGTTTCTCATCGGTTTTCTGCTCGGCCGGGGTATCACTCCGGTCGAGCCGGCCCAGCAGTGCCGAAGCATGGCTCTCCCACACCTATCATTATGACTGTACTCACTGTCCCAAGCCTTTTGTCCAGTTTTCTTCGAAGTCAAAGATTCAGGAATTGGTTCACAGCCGCTGTTGTTCGGGTCTACATTGACGTAGTCATACACTGGAGGTATGTACTCCGTGGTTGTCGCCACTGACGGCCTGGAAATTACATTATTATAACAACTATCGTGAGACATACTAAATTTTTTTTCTTTATAAAAATCGTTGCCCCACATAAGGATTTTCTCCTGTGTCGTGGGTGCGTTTACAAACATACAAATTCACATACACATCACACTCAGACCCGAAACAACAATTTGTGGATCACACAAAGAGTTGCTTCGTGCGGGAAGCGAACCCGCTACACCTTACGCAGCAGCCGGTTGCCCAGCCGTCGCGCCAACCGTGCAGTCAAATTAAAAATTAATTACTATGTTATCGGCTTACTCACGTAACTGTTTGAAGAGGAACTCGACTAGTTTCATTCCGCGACACACGACGCGGCGTCTGTCGCGTTGCTAATGTCAATAGCAGCACATGAATGCTGCTCATGAATATGAGCCTCTAACATGGCTTGAAACTAGTCGAGTTCCTCTCAAACATTTATGTACGCGAGTAAGCCGATAACATAATAATTAATCACGGTTTCAACCTCGTCGCCACGTCAGCGCACGCTGCTCATGATGAAGAGTCCCTCTGTGACTCAAAACCTAGTGGAGCTTTTCTCCATAAATGTACGTAGGTAAACCGGGATTTTTAGTTAATTTAGCCTGAAAATTACATGAAAACAATTAATTATTTTAAACTAGCATTTGTCAGTGACTTCGCTCGCATTCCCGTGGGATAAAAAAGTGTTTGTGTTTGGATGCTTTTCCACCAGAGATGTGCTACGCTACGTTGCTATGGATGCGTTTGGCTTCTACCAATCATATTCATTGGTACACATAGCTTAGCACTGGTGGAAACGGGTTCAACGAAGCTATGTTTTTTAAGAATATACTCCTGCTTACCTCTTGGTTGTGGTAGCAGTGGGTCCAGTACTTCTGTCTAGGCAGCAAACGATAGGATCCACATTGTCAAACGCACAGATCTGAAAATAAGCACAAAATATTTTACTACTATTGTCTTTGTATTATAACTTTCATAGGACATACTAAATACATAATTATATATGGCGAATGGTAATTAGTGAACGATATTTAAACACGTGATTGTACTCATGATTACAAACAACTTTCCCGAAGAAACTTTTTTTGTATACTCATTAGTTTAATTTTTATCACAATAATAAAACAAAAAAGAATCGCGCGCGCGTCGCATGATCAGCTGTTAGCAGCGAGGCGTCCGCGCCCGCGTTATCGGAGGACTAGTAGGTATTTTGAATCTTTACGCGCGCGTGCTAATGAATATTCGATTTTTTTATGTAAACGAGCTGGCGTATCACCTGATGGTTAGAAATCGCCGCCGCCCATGGACACTTGTAACACCAGAGGCGTTACAAGTGGGTTGCCGACCATTTGGGGGTTAGGCATTTATGGGTTGTTGGGGAATCGGGGATTGGAAAAATCGTGAAGGGGGAATTGGGCCTCCGGTAACCTCACTCACACTACGAAACACAACGCAAGCGTTGTTCCACGTCGGTGTACTGTGAGGCCGTGGTATTACTCCGGTGGAGCCGGAGAGGATTGCCGAAGCCTGGCTCTCCCACACTTCGTTTCTCTATTTGTATGCACTCTTATGCATGAGAAGCGAGCGCCTTAAACCTCAGGGTCACCACGGTATATACAGTAATGAACAAATGTATTATTTACCATATTTATTTTGTTACTTGTTTTCAAATTATAAGGAAAATCCTTATCCACTGCCATTTATGTTCCATTAAGGAAAAACGTTAAAATAATTATCACAAACAGTGTCCATATGGGTAATTGACATAGTCATCTCTACATATAAATATAACTGTTCTAAATACCACAGCTTCAATTCCCGCCCGTATCATAACATAACGTGTGGCGCGTCACGTTCCGCGCGCGCCTCAAAGAGCCATCAGACCACCACAGATGGGGCCCAGTAGGGCTGATACCTGATCCGGAGCTGCGGACTACCTAGCAGGCTTACCGAGGCTCCGGCTCGAAAAGCAGGAGTAGGAACGGGGTGGTTTTTAGTCAGTAAGAGTCTGACACTCCCTCTCGCCTCGCCCAAGGCGAGAAAAGTAATTTGATGATTTTCCCCCTCAAAAAAAAAAAACAAAGTCATGAGATAACACTCTGCCGCATTGGTCGAGTGGTCGCAAGTGCGACTGCCGGACAAGATGTCTCGGGTACGATTGTGTGAATAGCTTCACTGACAGACAGGCTGACGGACAATTCAATTTGATGTTTCAAAAATACCTAATTTAGGATTAATTGAAATAAATGCTTTGACTTTGATTCCTGGATCGGGCAAAGTGTTAGTGTGCTTTTTTCAGTTTTTTGAAAATCTCTGTATAGTAGTAAAATCTGTAGTACCTATATGGCAGAAGATTAGCGCGTTCAAAGAAACAAACAGCTGTATATATTAGTATATAGATATATGTATATAAAGACTAAACACCTATTTCCTAGATTCGTGATAGTACTGAACACGTCATTTTAGAGTTCTAAGTGATTAAAAACCTATGACGCTACCTCAATTTAAATTCATCTCATGACGTTATTTTTCCAAAGCATCTTTCTTGGAAACTATTAGGTATAAATAATATCACTCCTAAAAACTTCAATGAACTTTATACGAGTAGCTGACGCTGCTATTGCTAGCACAACAACGTCACGCCTTTTATCCCCGAAGGCTTAGGCAGAGGTGCACATTATGGCACGTAATGCCGCTATACAATGTACACCCACTTTTCACCATTTGTGTTATAAGTCCCATGTAATAGGGGGTGAGCCTATTGCCATATACTGGACACAATTCCAGACTCCGTGATACTACTGAAAAAAAATTAAGAAACCGAAAAAAGCCCAGTAACACTTTGCCCGACCTATCAATCGAACCCGAGACCCCTTGCCCGGCAGTCGCACTTGCGACCACTTGATCAACGAGGCAGTCTATCTGGATCCATATCGAGATTATCACAGTTTAATCTTGCCCATAAAAGACAGACATTAAAATAAAAATTAGTCATCTACCTTGCAGTCTTCGAACGGGAAAGCCCCGGTTAATTAAAGAGCTACTAAGAAAAACGATTAAATATGAATTAAATTATAATAAAAATTAATGAACCATAATTGGTGTCTACTAAGTAATCTAATAGATACTATTATAAAACTACTCGTAAAATGATTCATCGTCATCATCATCAGCCGAGAGAGCCATGCTTAAGTGCGGAGAGCCATGCTTCGGCACTGCTGGGCCGGCTTGACCGGAGTGACACCACGGCCTCACAGAAAACCGACGTGAGACAACGCTTGCGTTGTGTTTCGTTGTGTGAGTGAGGTTACCGGAGGTCTAATTCCAACCTTCCCAATCTTCCCCACCCCGATTCCCGAACACCAACCCTTAAATTCCTAATCCCCAAAAGGCCGGCAACGCACTTGTAACGCCTCTGGTGTTTCTAATGTCCATGGGCGGCAGCGATTGCTTACCATCAGATGATCCGTCTACTCGTTTACCGGCTTATACCATAAAAAAAATTTAGAGCTTACCTTTGGATTTTTCCGGTTCCTTATATCCTGGATAGCAGTCTGACATCTGTTTAGGTTTGTGCATATGCCGGCGACGCCATCTTTGGTGCAGTATTCACCTGTATACAGAGAAGATAAAATGCATTTACTTTTGCCAATGTGAGGGAAACAGACTGCTGTAGGCCACTACCTAGAGGGGTTACCGGGGCTCCGGCTCGAAAGCAGGAGTAGGAACGGAATGGTTTTCAGAGTCAGTAAGAGTCTGACACTCCCTCTCGCCTCGCGGGAGGAAGCACTGGAGGATTATCCTCCCTTAAAAAAAGCTGTAGCCCACAAATTAAAATAATTTTTTTGAGGGGCGAAAATCATCCAATGACTTCTCCCGCCTTGGGCGAGGCGCGAGGGAGTGTCAGATTCTTACTGAATAAAAACTACCCCGTTCCTGCCTCTGCTTTTTGAACACACCTGTGGTAGTCTGATGGCTATTTAAGACGCTCGCGTTTTCACGTACGCACAAGTCTGATTCTTCCGAAGGATGGTCCTTCTAGGTTCCGAAGAACTTAGTGTTGATGGCAACGTCGTGGTCACGCCTTTTATCCCCGAAGGGGTAGGCAGAGGTGCACATTACGGCACGTAATGCCGCTATACAATGTACACCCACTTTTCACCATTTGTGTTATAAGTCCCATGTAATAGGGGGTGAGCCTATTGCCATATACTGAACACAATTCCTTAATATGGATATTACCATTATTTCAAGGATTCGAAGAGGTGTTTATGTTTGTTATTAAAGGCACTATAGTAAGTAAATATGTAGCTTAAATTAAAGTACATAAACATTAAAATACATTGATTTGAATGAGGAAAAGAGTAGAAATATTAAAATATCTTAAAGTTATTTGTGTTCTGAACGATTCGTTACTCATACTGGTAATTCAATAAACAAGTGGTATTTATTGGGTAAGGAAAATAATTCGGTAAATGCTCATTTTTATTTCAATGTCCGTCTTGTAGATTATTTTAAAACATTACACACGTATTTTTTGTTTTCTCACGGAAACAAATACTTTCGAACATCATAGATATTATAACATAAATTAACTAAAAATCACGGTTTAATCGCGTAAATTAATGGAGAAAAGCTCTACTAGTTTCGAGTCACAGAGGGACTCTTCATCATGAGCAGCGTGCGCAGACGCGGCGACGCCTGCGCACTGTGATTTTTAGTTAATTTAGTATCTATGTCTCACGATATAGTAACTCTATAAAAAACAACGTATTTTTAATTTATTTTGTTACAGAAATAAATACTTTCGACAATAAATTGATTTAAAAACTCGAGTGAAGTCACTTCTAGGTGCGTTTTATACGTAGAAATGACGTATTTGTTACTCCTAAGTTTTGATTCGTTTTATCTAAGTACTTATCGTTATGTTATATGACAAAAATACGTCGCCTAATATTTTTTCATTACCTAACTGACGGATTAAATAGATTTCGTTCCGATATTGTTCAGTAGTTTCAGCGTGACTGACTGACAAACATTCGAACATTCAAAAACGTGTGATTGTATAGGTAAGTTTCTTACTATGTGTTTGTGTGTATGTTTGTTACTCAATCACGTCAAAACGGCTGATGGGATCGGAATGAAATTTGAAACAGGGGTAGATTATGGTCTGGAATAATACACAGACTACTTTTTATCCCACGGGAATGCGGGCGAAGCCGCTGGCGGAAGCCGGTTTGTAATAAATTAATAATCCCTAGTCCGTTAATAAAACACCCATGACAAGAGTTAATGTGTAATAATGGTGCTTTTCCACCAGAGATGTGCTATGTAACTATGCTACGTAGATGTAATAGCTAAGCTGTAAAACTTTGTGACCGTTTCCACTGATACTATGATATGTAGCTGTGCTAGTACAGATATGCTATGAAAATGCGCCGTATCGCAAAGTAGCTGTAAGAAGATACGGAGTTCATAGTATACGCAGCTCATACGAGCTGCAAGCCCAAGTATGCTAGGTATCGATAGTAGGGAAGTCATCCATAACACCTCTATAGCACGCATGTTTCCTTATAAAACATAGCTATAGTTGAGTCCGTTTCCACCAGTGCTAAGCTATGTGTACCAATGAATATGATTGGTGGAAGCCAAACGCATCCACAACGACGTAGCATAGTACATCTCTGGTGGAAAAGCACCGAAAGTATGGAGACAACAGTTTTTTTTTTGTTTACATTTGATGGGTCGACGTTTAGCCACTATCTCGCCTGATGGTAAGTGATGATACGACCTACGATGGAGCACGTCTGCCCATAAGCAACCTATTCACTCGGGCCTTAACGACCCAGGTTATACTCAAGAAACACAGACTCCGCCAAAGAATTTTACAATGTGATCAAAACAGTTCATTTTCAACAATAATAAAGGAATATTTTAATACAGAAAAAACTTTGTTTGGTATGTCTCATACAACCTCATTGCCAAGGGCACTAACTACGTTATTTGAACAATAAAAACAAGAAAAAATAATAAAAAAACTTCAAATAAATACCTTCGAATTGGGCTTGAACACACACAAATACAGACACTAATAGAACAGTGAGCAACATATTTAATGTTTGAACACTATATACTAGTAAATATGTTGTTTTTAAAAGGTTATTTATGTTATGTAAAACACAATTGCTGAGATACGTCCGCTCGCCAAAGACGGCTCGCGTTGACTAGCGGGATAACCACTTAACGTCTGAGACTAGACACTGCAAAATGCTAATTTTCGTATCTACTTTATACAAGTTTTGTTATGACAACAAAATACGTAAACATATACATATTATATGTATTTTTTATTGGTATAAACCGGTAAATGAGTAGACGGTTATCCCCATTTTTAGGGTTCCGTAGCCAAATGGCAAAAAACGGAACCCTTATAGATTCGTCATGTCTGTCTGTCTGTCTGTACGTCCGTCCGTCCGTCCGTATGTCACAGCGATTTATTTCCGAAACTCTTGGGCCTACATAGTTAAAACTTTGTAGGTTGATGTATTCCGGTAACCGCTATTTGAATTTTGAATAAAAAAATTTAAAATAAAAGGGGATCATACATGGAACTGATTAAAAATAATATGCTGTAGATTTTGAACCAAATATCATTATTAGTTTTTAAGAACTAAAACATTTTCAAAAAACGCAAATATAACTTTGTCGTTCATACAAACACTATGTAAAACCAAGTTATTTTACAACTTTTATATTATGTCATCTACTTGCTGCTACGAAACCCTTCATGGGCGAGTCTGACTAGCACTTGGCCGGTTTTTACCAGTTTATCCCAACCATTTATACATACTCAAACCTTCTCCGTGTGAGAAGAGGCTGTGGTCAGCAGTGGACACTTATAGGCTGTTGATGTATAGGTTGGCAAACGAGCTGACGGATCACCTGATGGTAAGCAATTCGACACCAGCAATTTATACTGCGCTAACTCGAAATTTGGAAAAAACGTTTTTTTATGCCAAGTTGCTTAAAATGTGTGTTTACATACGTCATAAAAAAATTGAGAAGAAATATGCAAAAATAAGAAAGTTACAAAACTTATAAAACGCTAAGTAAAGGTACTTTTTGAAATCACTCGATTTATATTACGCCAACTATTATTAGCGGAGTGTGCGCGGGGATCACTTTAGTCAAAATCCGTGCAACACTGCGCTAACTCATAGTTAGCGTAGTTTAGTGCGTTCGTGTGTATACTTGTTCGTTTGTAAAATGAACGACTTAGCGACTTTTAAATAGTAAATACTTATGTGTTAACGTATTAATTAGTTTATTAATGGTACGTTGACTATTCTTTTCGTAAGTAAGTACATGTTCTTTATAAAAATATTGAAATATGCATCAGATGATTGATCCTGCACTGACCTCCCGTACTACACTACGCTAACAGAAGTTAGACGTGTATAAGATGTAACATTTTTTTGATGAATTACATTTATATACGGCTAACTAGGAAATCAAAAAATAGAAATAATTAAGGAAATATAAATATGAGATATTACAATGAATAAATTAAATATTAAGCATACCAAATTTCAAAAAAGTATCTTAATTAATGTAAAAGTTATCACGTTTTTCCCTTTAAACGCCTCTACTGTAAAGTACGGTTTTTTGAGTTAGCGTAGTATAAATTGCTGGTGTCGAATTGCCGCCGCCCATGGACACTTGAAACACCAGAGGCGTTACAAGTGCGTTGCCGGTCTTTTGAAGGTTAGGAAAAAAATATTAGACAAGTTTTTTTTATTTTGTCATATAAGATAACAATACTTAGATAAAATGAATCAAAGTTTAGGAGTGCGAGCAAATACGTAATTTCTACGTATAAAACGTACCTAGAAGTGTCGTCACGCGTTATTTCAAATCGATATACCTTCGCAAGTAATTGTTTCTGTGAGAAAATAAAAAATACGTGTGTAATGTTTTAAAATAATCTACAAGACGGACATTAAAATAAAAATTTGTCCTCTACCCTATTTCATCTCGATCCCTTCAGTCGTCTATTAAGTATATAGAAATAATTCGGGTTTTCCTTCCTGACGCTATAACCCCAGAACGCACGAACCGATTTCCAAGGTTTTGCATTCATGCAAAAAGAGAAAAGCTGGAAAAACAGGGAAAATCATTGGTGGCGAAACGGAGTTCGCCGTGTTTACTAGTTTTGATATAAACAGTGGTTATTCCAATATTACTCTTCAATTTTATTTATCAGTCTAGATACCTAATTGTAGTTGTTAATATATTATATATATTTGGGTCGTAATGCCCTCCATATCTTCTGACCTCAGCCAGGTCGTTAGCCCTGACTTATTCGTGTCTTTAGTTATAAACAAATTTTATTATTATTCTTTATGATACCTATAAGCCGGTAAACGAGCAGACGTCGTGAATGCATTATTTATCAACAATAAAATTCAAATAGTTAGCGACACCTAGTGAAATACTAGCGAATTAACTAGACCAGATATATGAATGTGATGGAAGCTAAAGAAGTATGTAAGGAGCGCAGTAGGTGGCGCTTTGTAGTTTCTGTATATCATCAGATGTATTTTTTACATTTAATGGGTCGACGTTTGGCCGCTATCTCACCTGATGGTAAGTGACGATGCGGCCTACGATGGAGCACGTCTGCCGATAAGCAACCTATTCACTTGGGCTTTGAAGACACCCAGGTTATACCCATCAGGAAACACAGACTCCGACAAGAGTTCCACTCCCTAGCAATTCGCACAAGGAAGCTTGAAGCGAAACGCTAGGTGAAATGTGGTGATTTCTTCGTGAAAAAAATTCGTGTGAGTGTGGTGGAAGCTAAAGAAGTATGTAAGGAGCGTAGTAGCTACCTCAGTGGTAGCACGGAGTCTGGAATTGTGCCCGGTATATGGCAATAGGCTCAGCCCCTATTACATGGGACATGTGCCGTAATGTCTACACATTCGGGGATAAAAAGGCGTGACGATACGAATGAAAAAAAAACTACTTATTTAATTTCATTTATTTTATTATCAAAAATAGTACATTGTTTATAATAATTATTATGTTTATATGACAAATATATGTTTGTATGTATTTTAGTATGTTATATATTCGATCTAAGATTAGTACGAACTCGGCTATGTCACGATTAGCAATTTAAAAAAATATCAAGATTATATTTAAGATGCTTTTTCTACCAGAGATGTGCTGTGTAGCTATGCTACGAAGATAGCTAAGCTGTGAAACTATGTGACCGTTTCCACTGATACTAAGCTATGTAGGTGTGCGAGGAAGATGCGCAGATCGAGTATGCGATGTATCGATAGTAGGGAAGCCATCTAAAGCACGCATTTTTCCGTATAAAAACATTGCTTAGTTGAACCCGTTTCCAACAGCACTAAGCTATGTCTACTAATGAATATGATTGGTGGAAGCCAAACGCATCCATAGCAACGTAGCATAGCACATCTCTGGTGGAAAAGCACTATTAAAGATAATCTCCTATAAATTATCAATTGGTCATATTTTACTGTACATAATTATGTCACTTTGTTCGTGATAAAGTGATAATTTTTATGAGTATTATTTATCTACTAACTGGGTATCATATACCCTCACACTCGCCGAGTTCCATTTCTATTATTATACTACTTAAAGTACCTTTATTCTATATTTACACTTAAAATATAAATTACTAATTTATTAACGCTTGTTCTATATGTGTGTACCTATATTCTATATTAACACTTAAAATATAAATTACTAATTTATTAACGCTTGTTCCATATGTGTGCGTCGATATATGTCGCATGAATTATATAACGCGGCGAGCATTAAGTTATAAACTTCACGCTCGCCGCGTTATTTGTATATATTTACATATTATTATTTACAATCCTCATTGATATTTTTACAATAATGCTTGTTCTATAGGGGGGGGGATATTTGTCGCATGAATTATATAACGCGGCGAGCATTAAGTTATAAACTTTACGCTCGCCGCGTTATTTGTATATATTTACATATTATTATTTACAATCCTCATTGATATTTTTACAATAATGCTTGTTCTACTGGGTGTGTCGATATTTGTCGCATGGATTATATAACGCGGCGAGCATTAAGTTATAAACTTTACGCTCGCCGCGTTATTTGTATATATTTACATATTATTATTTACAATCCTCATTGATATTTTTACAATAATGCTTGTTCTACTGGGTGTGTCGATATTTGTCGCATGAATTATATAACGCGGCGAGCATTAAGTTATAAACTTTACGCTCGCCGCGTTATTTGTATATATTTACATATTATTATTTACAATCCTCATTGATATTTTTACAATAATGCTTGTTCTATAGGGGGGGCGATATTTGTCGCATGAATTATATAACGCGGCGAGCATTAAGTTATAAACTTCACGCTCGCCGCGTTATTTGTATATATTTACATATTATTATTTACAATCCTCATTGATATTTTTACAATAATGCTTGTTCTATAGTGGGGGCGATATTTGTCGCATGAATTATATAACGCGGCGAGCATTAAGTTATAAACTTCACGCTCGCCGCGTTATTTGTATATATTTACATATTATTATTTACAATCCTCATTGATATTTTTACAATAATGCTTGTTCTATAGGGGGGCGATATATGTCGCATGAATTATATAACGCGGCGAGCATTAAGTTATAAACTTTACGCTCGCCGCGTTATTTGTATATATTTACATAATTATTATTATTTACAATGCTCATTGATATTTTTACAATAATGCTTGTTCTATAGGGGGGGCGATATTTGTCGCATGAATTATATAACGCGGCGAGCATTAAGTTATAAACTTTACGCTCGCCGCGTTATTTGTATATATTTACATATTATTATTTACAATGCTCATCGATATTTTTACAATAACGCTTGTTCTACTGGGTGTGTCGATATTTGTCGCATGAATTATATAACGCGGCGAGCATAAAATTATAAGCTTTACGCTCGCCGCGTTAAATGTACATGTATTTACATATTGACAACATTTATTACTACTTTTTACATTAATGCTTGTTCTATTGTGTGTGTCGATGTTTGTCGTATGAATTATATAACGCGACGAGCATAAAATTATAAGCTTTATGCTCGCCGCGTTAATTGTACATATTTACAATCCTCTTTTATATTTTTACACAGTAAATGCTTGTTCTATTGTGTGTTTCGATATTTGTCGCATGGATTATATAACGCGGCGAGCATAAAATTACAAACTTTACGCTCGCCGCGTTAAATGTATATAATTATTTACATATTGACAACACTTATTACTACTTTATACAATAACGCTTGTTCTATGTGTGTGTGTCGATGTTTGTCTAAACTCTACGCTCGCCGCGTTAACTGTACATATTTACATGTTGACAACTTTATTACTACTTTTATAAATTACGTTTGTATCCTATATGTGTGCGTCGATATATGTCGCATGAATTATATAACGCGGCGAGCATAAAATTTCGGTTTTTACGCTCGCCGCGTTAAATATTTACGTACATATTTACATATTGTCAACATTTATAACTACTTTATACAATAACGCTTGCTCTATGTGTGTGTGTCGATGTTTGTCGCTTGGATAATATAACGCAGCGAGCATAAAATTATAAGCTCTACGCTCGCCGCGTTAATTGTACATATTTACATGTTGACAACTTTATTACTACTTTTATAAGTTACGTTTGTATCCTATATGTGTGCGTCGATAAATGTCGCATGAATTATATAACGCGGCGAGCATAATATTTCGGTTTTTACGCTCGCCGCGTTAAATGTACATATTTACAGATTGACAATATTTATAACTACTTTATACAATTACGCTTGTGTCCTATGTGTGTGCGTCGATATATGTCGCATGAATTATATAACGCGGCGAGCATTAAGATTAAGTTTTGATCTTTATGCTCGCCGCGTTATTGGCACATATTTACATATTTACAGATTGAGAACATTTATTACTAATTTTTACAATAATGCTTGTTCTACTGTGTGTGTCGATGTTTGTCGCATGAATTATATAACGCGACGAGCATAAAATTATAAACTTTACGCTCGCCGCGTTATTTGTACATATTTACAATACTTTCCTTTTTACAAAGTTGCGATAATTGTACTGGTTCATTGGAGTCGCGAGTTCAGTGGAGAAGTCCCAGCTATCTTTAGAACATAAAATCTTACTACACAAATCTATTTTCAAACCAGTATGGACATACGACATACAGCTGTGGGGAACAGCTTCACACTTCAAGACTCCAACACGAAAATAATATAATCCAAAGAATCAAGAAACAAAATATTTATTACTACTTTTTACAAATAAACGCTTGTTCTATTGTGTGTTTCGATATTTGTCGCATGGACTATATAACGCGGCGAGCATAAAATTGTAAACTTTACGCTCGCCGCGTTAATTGTGCACATTTACATATTTACAAACCTTATTGCTATTTTTACAAATTGCTTGTTCTACTGTGGGTGTCGATATTTGTCGCATGGATTATATAACGCGGCGAGCATAAAATTGTAAACTTTACGCTCGCCGCGTTAAATGTACATAATTATTTACAAATTGACAACATTGATTACTACTTTATATGAAACACTTGGGCTATGGCTGCACATTATTTATTTAAATAGATTGCACGTAAGCTATTCGATTCTACATATGACCAGAAGGCTGGCTATTTCTTCAGTCAAAAGATAAGCATTGCCATTCAACTTGGCAATGCGGCCAGAGCATAATTTTTCGAATTTTACGCTCGCCGCGTTAAATGTACATATATTTACAACCCTTTAAGATATTTTTACAAATAAATGCTTGTTCTATATGTGTGTGTCGATATATGTCGCATGGATTATATTGTGCACATTTACATATTTACAAACCTTATTGCTATTTTTACAAATTGCTTGTTCTACTGTGGGTGTCGATATTTGTCGCATGGACTATATAACGCGGCGAGCATAAAATTGTAAACTTTACGCTCGCCGCGTTAATTGTGCACATTTACATATTTACAAACCTTATTGCTATTTTTACAAATTGCTTGTTCTACTGTGGGTGTCGATATTTGTCGCATGGACTATATAACGCGGCGAGCATAAAATTATAAACTCTACGCTCGCTGCGTTAATTGTACATAATTATTTACAAACTGAAAACAATTATTACAACTTTATATAAAACACTTGGGCTATGGGTGCACATTCTGTATTTAAAGAGATTGCACGTAAACTATTCGATTCTACACGTGACCCTGAAGGCTGGCTATTTCTTCGGTCAAAAGATAAGCATTGCCATTTAACTTGGCAATGGGGCCAGAATTTTGGGAACGTTCCCCAGAGCATAATTTTTCGAATTTTACACTCGCCGCGTTAATTGTACATATTTACAACATTTACAACACTTATAACTAATTTTTACAATAACGCTTGTTCTATTGTGTGTATCGATATTTGTCGCATGAATTATACAACGCGGCGAGCATTAAGATTATGATCTTTATGCTCGCCGCGTTATTGGCACATACATATTTACATATTTACAGATTGAGAACATTTATTACTACTTTTTACAATAATGCTTGTTCTACTGTGTGTGTCGATGTTTGTCGCATGAATTATACATATAACGTGATGAGCATAAAGTCACAAACTTTACGCTCGCCGCGTTATTTGTACATATTTACATATTGACAACATTTATTACAACTTTATATAAAACACTTGGACTATGGGTGCGCATTCTTTATTTAAAGAGATTGCACGTAAGCTATTCGATTCTACACGTGACCAGAAGGCTGGCTATTTCTTCAGTCAAAAGATAATCCAGACTTCTGGCTATATATTTACAACCCTCTAAGATATTTTTTACAAATAAATGCTTGTTCTATGTGTGTGTGTCGATATATGTTGCATGGATTATATAACGCGGCGAGCATTAAGATTAAGTTATGATCTTTATGCTCGCCGCGTTATTGGCACATATTTACATATTTACAGATTGAGTACGTTTATTACTAATTTTTACAATAATGCTTGTTCTACTGTGTGTGTCGATGTTTGTCGCATGAATTATATAACGCGACGAGCATAAAATTATAAACTTTACGCTCGCCGCGTTATTTGTACATATTTACAATACTTTCCTTTTTACAAAGTTGCGATAATTGTACTGGTTCATTGGAGTCGCGAGTTCAGTGGAGAAGTCCCAGCTATCTTTAGAACATAAAATCTCACTACACAAATCTATTTTCAAACCAGTATGGACATACGACATACAGCTGTGGGGAATAGCTTCACACTCCAAGACTCCAACACGAAAATAATCCAAAGAATCAAGACACAAAATATTAATTACTACTTTTTACAAATAAATGCTTGTTCTATTGTGTGTTTCGATATTTGTCGCATGGATTATATAACGCGGCGAGCATAAATTTGTGAACTTTACGCTCGCCGCGTTATTGGCACATATTTACATATTTACAATCCTCTTTTATATTTTTACACAGTAAATGCTTGTTATATTGTTTTTCCATATTTGTGGCATGAATTATATATCGCGGCGAGCATTAAGTTTTAAACTTTACGCTCGCTGCGTTAATTGTACATAATTATTTACAAATTGAAAACATTTATTACAACTTTATATAAAACAATTGGGCTATGGGTGCACATTCTGTATTTAAAGAAATTGCACATAAGCTATTCGATTCTACGCGTGACCAGAAGGCTGGCTATTTCTTCGGTCAGAAGATAAGCATTGCTATACAACGTGGCAATGCGGCCAGTCTTCTGGGAACGTTCCCCAGTGCATTAAATTATAAATAAAATTAAATAATATTAAATTAAAAACTTTACGCTCGCCGTGTTAAATGTACATATTTACAACCCTTTAAGATATTTTTACAAATAAATGCTTGTTCTATATGTGTGTGTCGATATATGTCGCATGAATTATATAACGCGGCGAGCATAAATTTTCCAATTATAGGCACTCGTGTTCATAAACAGACATTGGATTTGTACATTGAGTGTACGGTGTATAGTGTCATAATTTAGATGTACCTTAAGACTTGTCGCCTTTATTTTTAACTTACCCCAGAAACAAAACAAACGAGGCAAGCGAAATAAATGTTAATTATGTTTTAATTATGTATGTAAGTTGCTTTAATTGGTTGTCTACCGTTGTAACTTTTTGAATGAAATAAATAAATAAATAAAACCGTTTACAAATTGAAATAGATGTTATTTTTACACCTAGCTATGTTCGTCGGTCTTTGTCGCAAGAATTATACTAACCCGGCAAGCATAAGGGAAATCCTCATGGACTTTCTCCACCTGGGGAAAGAGGAGGGGCATACAGGATTCATAGGATTCAAAGGGCGGCAACGCACCTGTGACTCCTCTGGTGTTGCAGGTGTCCATGGGCGGCGCTGATCGCTTACCATCAGGTGACTCGTTTGCTCGTTTGCCTCCTATTCCATAAAAAAAAATACCGGCTAAAACCCACCGGTGTCTTCTCCGGACGTGAACATGGGGCTGCGAGAATCTAAATTCTTTCGCAGCCCCACATCAAGTGTCGGCTAGGTCCGTCCTGACCTCATCTCTTGCCCGGGGTAGTTAGGCGTTGGACTACCCCTTGCGTCGTCTCAGAGGCGGGGAAAGCATAAGATTTTACCTAACCACATACTTGCCGGGTTCGACTATAGTAACGTTAATTTATAATTCAAAATACTTATTACTATCTGAAACTTATCTTCTAAAAGACTCTCCCTCGTTGTCGTGAGGTAAGGTGCCCAAAATACTGGCTCGTACTAAAGCCTGTTCATCTTGCAAGGGATTAATATGCATTAATATCTGTGTTTGTTATAACTATGCATAATATGCTTGTTCTGTGCGCGGCGATATTTTTCGCATAAATTATATAACGCGGCGAGCATAAAATTATAAGCTTTACGCTCGCCGCGTTAATTTACTATATAAATACATACTATAAAATTATTTACATGACTTACTATTGACTTAATTTTATTTGAGAACTATTATAATAAGTCGTTCGATATATTTCGTATAAATTATATAACGCGGCGAGCATAAATTACGAACTTTATGCTCGTCGCGTTAATTAATATTACAGTAAACTATATTATTAATTTACACACTATCGCAATAACGATACACACTAGCGCATGAATTATATAATGTGGCGAGCATAAAGTTACCAACATTACGCTTGCTGCGTTAATTGTTAATATTTACAACATTTATAACTAATTTTTACAATAACGCTTGTTCTACTGTGTGTGTCGATGTTTGTCGCATGAATTATATAACGCGGCGAGCATAAATTTAATTTTATGCTCGCCGCGTTAAATATACATATTTACATATTGACAATATTTATTACTACTTTTAAAAAATTACGCTTGTATCCTATATGTGTGCGTCGATATATGTCGCATGAATTATATAACGCGGCGAGCATAAAATTGTAAACTTTATGCTCGCCGCGTTGAATCTACACATTTACAACAATTTTAACTACTTTTTTACAACTGTATTGATTCTATCGGGAACAAATAATATTTTAATTACATAATGCGACGAGCATAAACAATTTTTACGCTTGCCGCATTAGCTAATCTTATTTACTATATTAATATGTACTATATAATTATTTACTTAAAAAAACTTAATTTCCCTTGAGAATTATTACAATAAGTCGTTCGATATATTTCGTATGAATCATATACCACGACGAGCATAAACTCGAACTTTACGCTCGCCGCGTTAGCTGATATTACAGTAAATTATATTATACATATTTACAGAACACACCATAGCTTATTATGCTACTTTTTATAGCTAAATTCCATTTCAATTTCAGCCATGATTGTTCCTCTTTCCTTGTCATAGATGTCAAGTTCGTCCCACCATCTCCTTCTGGGCCTGCCGCGACGTCTGTGGACGTTGAGTGAGCTCCACTCAGTAGTGAGTTTTGCCCACCGCTCGTCCGACATGCGGCAGACGTGACCAGCCTAGTTCCACTTCAAGCTGGCCGCTTTATGACCAACGTCGATGATTTTAGTCGTGGAGCGCAGCGTGGTTGCGTGAGAATTATAATTAAATACATTTTTTTTAATGTATCTCTATCATATAATAAGTGGTTCGATGTTTTTCGCATGAATTATATAACTTGGCAAGCATAACATTACACCCCGCTTATGCTTATACTTGCTAAGTTTAATAAAGATTTTTTCATCAATTATATTACAATACATACTACGTTTGATAAGTAATTCCACGATAGAATTTCGTAGTACATTCTTCATATAATTGTTGAAGATTTTCCTCTCCATACTTTGCCCAGCGTAGTCCCAAACACGTCGACTTTGGTTGGCGTAGTTTTTTTTTCAACGACTTTGCGTAGCGTACTGGTGCAATATTAATATTGGGGCGTATTCTTGAGTAGTATTCGATGATGTTATCCTTTACGAGATAGTCTAGCGTAAAGTACTCTTGCAGCGTAGTTTTGTATTCGTAGACTTTAGTCGGCGTAGTTCCGTAAATGCCGACTTCGGGTGGCGATGTGACTTTGATGTCGTTTTTGTTTTTATTGTTTGTTTTCTCGGTTCCTTATTAAATTGGGAATGATGTGCAGTCCTCTGCGTTGAATACAATTCTGAAACAAATAAAAAGTTATTTTTAATAAAATTATTTACTATAATATGGAGGCTAAACTTACCGAATTCACGTTTAAAAATGCACTCTACAGGTCCCTACGTAATGTCCATTAAATTATACAATAAACTACCCACAGTCATTAAAAGTGAAGAGAAATTTAGTATATTTATGGGAAAGTTAAAGAAATTCTATGTAAGTTTTATGCTTACATTTGTTTTTATAATTCGACTGTTCTTTGTATTTATTTTGACTGATTCTAATTTTATTTCTAATTTTATTCTAATTTTATTTTTGTTTACGATTATAATTTATGTTGACTGTTATTAAGATAGTGACTTTGTATTTAATTTTAATTTTGATTATTTATAATTTCAACAATGATTATAACACCTAATTACTTTGATTAATTTGATAATTTGATTAATTTAATAACTGTTATAACAATTATTCATTTGATGTACTTACTTTTTTAGTGTCATATAAAAGTGTGTCCCTCCTAAACTTGTATTGTTGTGCCCGACAGGGTCCACATTGTGTCATATTTAAGTTTACCACCTAAGTCTTACATGTGGAAAGCAATAAAGTATTGAGTTTGAGTTTGAGTTTGAGTCTTTTTTTACATTTCATGGGTCTACGTTTGGCCGCTATCTTGCCTGATGGTAAGTGATGATGCGGCCTACGATGGAGCACGTCTGCCCATAAGCAACCTATTCACTCGGGCTTTGAAGACACCCAGGTTATACCCATCAGGAAACAGACTCCGGCAAGGAGTTCCACTCCCGAAGTCTCGAACAGGGCTCTTACTCTTGAAACCAATCTCAATGTCAATGCAATTTCAATTCAATAAAATCTCAATAACTATTCAATGTCAAAACTATACAACCCCAACCATAGCTGTTACAATTGTCACAGCATTCAGTAGGTAACTCTTCTAGTGTTGCAAGTATCCATAGGCAGCACCGATAGTTTTTTTTTTTTATGAAATAAAGAATATCGGGTGTCATGTGTATGTGAACTTGTATGTTTGTAAACGCACCCATGACGGGAGAAAATCCTAGTGTGGAGCAACGTTTTTTTTTTAATAATATTCGAAATAAATAATTAACGTCTGCTAACGAGCGAGACGGATAACCTGATGGTAAGTGATCAGCGCCGCCCATAGACACCCGAAACATCAGAGGAGTCACAGATGTGTTGTCAGTCTTTTAAAACCATCAGATAATATGTTTGCTCGTTTGCCATCATATTCCTTAAAAATATGATATACATTTTTCCTCAGAGAACGAACATAATAATATGCATAAAAGCATTGAATACAAAACTAGTTTGTGCAGTTTTTAAAATTGTTATTTTATTGATGTAAACAGGTAATCTGTTTGATGTTTTTTTTTCTTTCTTTTATTTTATTTCTGCGAATCTCTGTTGCTATCAGACAGGCGGTAAAGGAAAAACATGGAGGGGAAACCTGGACTTATAATTTTCTAAATATATACTTAATATTATAAAGCTGAAAAGTTTGTTTGTTTCGTGGTTTGAACGCGCTAATCTCCGGAACTACTGGTCCGATTTGAATAATTCTGAAGGCTATAGGTCATAAAACATCACGCTATGACCAATAGGAGCTAAGCAGAGCGGGTGAAACCGGAAGCAGCTAGTTCTAATTAAAATCTCCAACTCGCATTGAGCAAAGCGTGGTGATTAATACTCAAACCTTTACCGTGCGACAATCATCTAATAGCAGAATAAGGAAAAATACAACGTCACGCCTTTCATCCCCGAAGGGGTAGGCAGAGGTGCACATTACGGCACATAATACCACTGTACAATGTACACCCACTTTTCACTATTTGTGTTATAAGTCCCATGTAATAGTAACCCTATTGCCATATACTGGGCACAATTCCAAACTCCGTGCTACTTCGAATCGAACCCGAGACACTTTCCCGTCGACCAACGTGATACTTTTTTTAGAGGGGAAAACCGTACTACTCCTGACAAATTTTCGAAAATCCGAAATAACCCAGTAGTATTTCCCGACCCGGGAATCGAATGCGAAACCCCTTGTCCGGCAGTCACATTTGCGACCATATCGACCAACGAGACAGGTTGTCGAATAAGGAAAAATATAAACAAAAAACACTAAATATCATCCTCATATTGAAATTTATATAAATTGTTCTTTTCTTACAATATTTTGGCAGTCGCTAGCTTACTCTTGATGAAGAGAAACGCTTTTCCGATTAAAAATTACTAAATATTTTTCCTTATGTTTGTGTTTTAACACATTGAACGCCGTGGTGGTCACCGGTGACCGACGTTAGCGGAGGATTTACCTTCAACAGTTTTCTATTGGCAGTCAAAGACTTAAAACTCAGTTTAAAGTGCGAAGATAGAAGCGTGAATATGTTGTTAAAATTAATCATTAATTTATGTCTTGTTGTGTATTCCGTGGTTTCTATGTATGAAGGTAATTATTATTTTTATTTTATTTATTAATACCTATGCTACTAATATAAGGTGTTCTAAATATATCTGCCACGGCTTTAATGGAAAGTAGTGTTTTGTTTGAAGATTAATTAATTTCGATAATGAATTCAATTTGAGAACATGAAGAAGTTAAATAAATATTGACTTTACTCTGCATAAAATGGTTCACGAATCGTTCAATTGCTATTAATTGCTTTCATTGTATAGTGAATGAGATAGCTCTTTCATAACAAACTTATATTCATTTAATTAGTATAAAAAATACTCATAATCAATCATTTATATTCACTATTGTAATCTTCAAACACAACACTACCTCCCATTAAAGCCGTGGCAGATACTTTTAAAGCTACTTGACGAATGAAGCGGGGTAGTGGACAGTGCCGGCGCTAGCACAGATAGCCGAACAAAATCAATCGCACCACTGACTAAAGAATTACACGTGTTCCATCACTAAGCTGCGACGTTATCGCTTTTCTATTTGATAAGACGTTTTTTGGGGTTTGAGCAAAAACATTTTTAAAATGGTCAGGCGTATCTGTCCTCCTTTGTACCTAAATATTTATACATATTTGTTTATTTAGGAGCAAAAAAACTTTTAAAATGATAATGCGGATTTGTCCCCCTTTGTACCTAAATATTTTATTTTAACGTGTTTGTTTAGGAGACAGGTGCATAAAGAAGGATGGTACGGATGTAGGGACATGCACCATCGTGACAAATTGCCCGGCTGCACTGGAGGAACTTGATCTCGGAGAAACACAACCTCAGGTAACCATCAGACCACCACAGATGGGGCCCAGTAGGGCTGATGCCTGATCCGAAACTGCAGTCTACCTAGCGGGTTTACCAGGCTCTGGCTTGAAAAGCAGGCGTAGGAACGGGGTGGCTTTTAGTCAGTAAGAGTAAAAGCCCTCCCGCCTCGCCTAAGGCGAGAGAAGTCATTGAATGACTTTCCCCCTCAAAAAAAAAGTATAATTTGGTAAACGAGCAGACGGATCACCTGATGGTAAGCAATCACCGTCGCCCATGGGTACCCGAAACACTAGAGGGTTTAGGAATTTGAGAATTGTTTGGGATTAAGGAGATTGGGCCTCCGGTAACCCTACTCTTAAGAACGAAATATAACGCAAGCGTTGTTTCACGTCGATTTTCTGTGAGGCCGTGATATCACTCCGGTCGAGCTAGCCCAACAGTGCTGAAGCATGACTCTCACATACCTAACACAAGTTTTATTTAACTATTTGTATTTGATTATTACACAGATATGCAGTTTCCCATCTGGCAATAGAGACCCAATCGTGTGTTGTTTCAACAATCCTAATAATAGTAAAAGGTAATTATAATAATATATAAATAAATATCGTCACGACTTTATTCCCCGCAGGGGTAGGCTGAGGTGCACATTACGGCACGTAACGCCGCTATACAATGCACACCCACTTTTCACCATTTGTGTTATAAGTCCCATGTAATAGGGATTTATTGCCATATACTGGGCACAATTCCAGACTCCGTGCTACTACTGAGACATTTTCGAAGGACCCGAAAATAATCGTGTAATCTTTACAAGGTTGGTGCGGTAGCTGGGCAACCGACTGCCATGCAACGTGTAGCGGGTTAGGCTCCCGCACGGAGCAACTCTTTGTGTGATTCACAAATTGTTGTTTCGGGTCTGGGTGTCATGTGTATGTGAACTTGTATGTTTGTAAACGCACACACGACACAGGAGAAAATCTTAGTGTGGGGTAACGTTTTGTAAAAAAATAATAAAAAAGGTAAATCCTCCGCTAAACGTCGGTCACCAGTGTAAAAGAAAAAGAAAAGAAATAAATATTGGGCTGAAATTCCAATAAAAAGTATTCTATCTGTCTGTATACCAAATTTCTTCAAAATCCGTTCAATAGTTTCAGCGTGATTGACAGACAAACATACAAACTTTCACATTTAAATAACACTAGCTACTTCCGCGCGGTTTCACCCGCTCTGCTCGGCTCCTATTGGTCATAGCGTGATGTTTTATAGCCTATAGCCTTCCCCGATAAATGCACTATCCAACATAAAAATAATTATTCAATTCGGACCAGTAGTTCCGGAGATTAGCGCGTTCAAACAAACAAACTCTCCAGCTTTATAATATTAGTATAGATTAGTGGGATTATAGGTTGTTATTTTGCAAATCTTTGAATTTTCAGAACAACCCAGAGGCCGCCAATTGCACCATCACGCATAACCAATGAGCAGCCTCGTTGCAGCCCACTACACCAATCTACAAAAACTAAACAAGTTGCTTTTAATAGTAAGACTTGATTCTACACATTTTTTCGCGTATCGTCAAATGATAATGATAAATAATATTTATTTTGCAAATAAGTTACAATGTAACTCTTTTACACGTACACTCTTAAATAACTAGATGAGGCCGGCATTTCCTATCCGACTACTCTGAGAAGAAATGCCGAAACAAACTCAGAAGTCATAGTCTCTTTTAAAGTCCAGACAAAATCAATTAAAGATGTCGGAGAACCGTGCAAGTTGGTTCTGTAGTGGTCTTTTGAGGAAAGAACCACAGCAGTTTGAGCGGACCTGTTCAGATGGCAGCACTCATGTGTCAGTTTACAATCAGCTCAGCTGACGGCTGTTGCTGAATGATCCGACGAACAACACCAACCATAAGAACATTTGGGTAGGCCACACAAATGCTCAAACTGTCAGAATATAATTAAATAAAAATAAAATGACTAGCCAAAGTCTCACACGGTCCTCAAACATTTTATACCTGAAGACAGAGGTGCACATTACAGCACGTAATGCCGCTGTACAATGTACACCAACTTTTCACAATTTGTGTTATAAGTCCCATGTAATAGGGGGTGCGCCTATTGCCGTATACTGGGCACAATTCCAAACTACTACTGAGAAACAGAATTTTTGAAAAAATATTCTGATCTGAGGGCCTACTCTAATTCAACGATCGAACGAACGAAAAAACTTCACAGATTACATAGTACAATTCTATATTTTATTGCGAACTTTCGTGAACAAAAATGAACGAATGAAATGAAGATAAATAAATAGGTTTTGATATGAAATTAAAAATAAAACGTTATTTCAAGTAATTCTATTAGTAAATCAATAAAACCTACGGCCGAAGATTAAACGAAACTTCGGATTCGAGAACCGGAGTAGGCCCCAGAAGAAATTCGAATCAAAAGAAGAAGAGTTTTACGCAACAGTTAGTAACAATATTTTTTATGTATTACTTATTACAGAATGTTTAGAGTACCAAGAGAAGTATGTGTACCCTTGTGTAAGAGGAACTGCCCTCACGGGTGGGTATGGGAGGGCCAACTACTGTCACCACGCGAGTGACCAGCTGGTGGCAGGAGGTACGAATGCTGGTAGAGATGAATTCCCTCACATGGTAAGTAGTTCATTGGTTAAAAGTATCAAAAGAAATCGAATCATCTTTTTTTTATAGTATAAGCCGGTAAACGAGCAGATGTATCTCCTAATGGTAAGCAATCCCCGCGGCGATTGACGCTTGATACACCACCGGCGATACAAGTGCGTCTGGCCTTTTGGGGATTAGGAATTTATGGATTGGTGGAGAATCGGGGATTGGGAAGATTGGAAAAGAGGGAATTGGGCCTCCGGTAACCTCACTCACACAACGAAACACAACGCTTCGGTTATTTCACGTCGGTGTTCTGTGAGGTTGTGCTATCACTCCGGTTGAGCCAGCCCAGCAGTGCAGTCACCACATGTTGTCAATGAACAGCTAATTGTATTAATCATTGTTATCGGCTTACTCACTTAACTGTTTGAGCCAGAGCCCCGGTAAACCCGACTAGTGTCAAGTCATACGCAGGCTCCGGATTCATGAGTATCAGCCCTACTGAGCCCACGATCTGTGGTGGTCTGATGGCACTGCTACGGACAGACAGCGCAGAACTAGTCGCGTTCCTCGTCAAACAGCTACGTGTGCCGATAACATAATTTGCATCTGGATACGTGAAAATGTCACCACGATTGGTACGATGAAATTATAGCTAATTGTATTTTATTATAATTATGTAGGTGCTGATAGGATTCGGAGACTCTGCATCCAACCTCGGTTTCAAATGTGGCGGCTCTATCATCAGCGAGAGATTCGTCCTGACAGCAGCCCATTGCTCATTCTCACCGAAATTGTAAGTTTATTACATGTTTTTATGTAATTAGGCTTAGAATATCTTTATTTCTCATAAGAATCACATACATAATTCGCTTACTGAGAAACAATGATTACATAATGCGCACAGTAGTATTGATGTAAATAACAATAACAAAAAAGTGCAAATATAATGTAAATACGATCATACAAATATTATAAATAACACAATCGATTAACAAAATCGGGTAGACCAAACAAACCAGAAACCAAAACATAAAGTAAGTACGCAGGTAGATCAATAAATTAATCGTTCACTTGACAGAATGATGATGCAGAAACATAGGTATATGAATTATTTTTACTGGATGGCATTGTTATTACCTGATGGTAAGCAATCAGCGACACCCGCAACACCGGAAGAGTCACAAGGGCGTAGCCTGGAAATGTGCCCGGTATATAGCAATAGGCTCACCACCTATTACATGAGACTTAAAAAATTAATTCTGAAAAGTAGGTGTACATTGTACAGTGGCATTACGTGCAATAATTTGCACCTCTACCTACCCCTTCGGGTTATAAAGTCGTGACGATAATATGATATTTCTTACATTTAATGGGTCGACGTTTGGCCACGGTATCTCGCCTGATGGTAAGTGATGATGCGGCCTACGATGGAGCACGTCTGCCCATAAGCAACCTATTCACTCGGGCTTTGAAGACACCCAGGTTATACACAGGAAACACAGACTCCGGCAAGGAGTTCCACCCCCTAGCAGTTCGCACAAGGAAGCTTGAAGCGAAGCGCTTCGTGCGAGTGGGTGGGATATCTACCATGAAGCGGTAGCGCCGATTGTCTTGTGGTTCGATGATGGAAAGTGACTAGGGGGAATCAAGTTGTGCCATATAAGATTTTGCTCTTAATTTCAGCGGATATGCGACGTTTATAGCAATAGGAGTGCTTCACAGAGATGAAGCTAAAGACCAATCGAAAATATACTCAATCAAGAGGTTTATTAACCATCCACACTACAAATCGCCGTCGAAATACGATGACATCGCTTTGATTGAGACCGATCGAGAGTGAGTATCAGTTTTTTTATACCCGCATTGAGCAAGCGTGGTGATTAATACTCAAACCTTCTCCGTGTGAGAAGAGCCCTTTGGTCAGCAGTGGACACTTATAGGCTGGTGATGATGTGTGTCATAATGTCATAACAAAGCGTGTTTTAAGATTTTATTATGGTATAAATCGGTAAACGAGCAGACGTATCACCTGATGGTAAGCAATCACCGCCGCCCATCGACACTTGAAACACCAGAAGCGTTACAAGTTGCCAGCCTTTTGGGGGTTAGGAATTTAAGGGTTGTTGGAAAATCGGGGATTGGGAAGATTGGGAAGGGGAAAATTGGGCCTCCGGTAACCTCACTCACACAACGAAACACAACGCAAGCCTTGTTTCACGTCCGTTTTCTGTGAGGCCGCGGTATCACTCCGGTCGAGCCGGCTCAGCAATGCCGAAGCATGGCACTCCTACACTTCTAGCTAGGACGATGACAAAATATTAGACACGTATTTTTTTTTTGTCATATAAGATAGCAATACTTGGATACAAGAAATCAAAGTTTAGGAGTGGAAGCAAATACGTCATTTCTACGTATGTATGTATAAAACGTAAAAAGAAGTGTTAATATTTCAAATCGAAAACCTCTACTAGTGTAGTATGTAGCCTAAATGAAGGCTGCGCGCCGTCGCCGCGTCTGCGCACGTTACTCATGATGAAGAGTCCCGCTGTGACTCGAAACTAGTAGAGCTTTTCTCCAATAATTTACATGAGTAAACCGTGTTTTTTTTTTACTACACGATTGGCGCGATGGTAGTACAACTAACTGGCTGCCGCGTAACCTGTAGCGGGTTTGATTCCCGCACGGAGCAAACCTTTGTGTGATCCACAAATTGTTGTTCCGGGTCTGGGTGTCATGTGTATGTGAACTTGTATGTATTGCATACTCTAATGTGGGGCTACGTTTTAAAAAGTACCAAATTTTGTTTTAACTAATTTAGTATGTCTCACGATAGCTATTGCAAAAATCAACCTTAACGTTTTGTGATAAAGTCGGAAATGGTTTGTAGGATGAAACTGGACCAGTTCACCGTACCTGCTTGCCTTCCGACAGAGCCAGTGGACGACGCCAGAGCTATAGCCACGGGGTGGGGAGCTACCCACTACAATACTCAGCCAACTGACATTCTTCAGAAGGTAAGAAAAAATTTTGTGTACTAGCTTCCGCCCGCGACTCCGTCCGCGCGGATGTCGGTCTTCGCGTGGATGTTTTATTTCTCCATTTTGAGTAACTCTGACAATGACATCTTATAAATATCTATTGATTGGACCCAAATACGGCTAGGCCCAAAATAATTAAAAAGATCCCTCTATTGAGCTAATGCTGTTGAGCTCGCGTTCTGTAGTATAAAACTAAAAATTCAGATTTTTTTCTACGTATTTTATTGAAACACTGAGGCGTTACAAATACGTCTAGCCTTTTGGGGGTTAAGAATTTAAGCGTAGTTTGACGTCGGTTTTCTGTGAGGCCATGGTAGTACTCCGGTCGAGCCGGCCCAGCAGTGCCGAAACATAAGACACATGTACTATTTTTATCGTATTTTTCAGGTGATTTTATATAAAACTCCTGTTGAAGAATGTAGTAGACTGTTCAGGAGCCATCGGTTGTTTCGAAGAGGTTTCAACGAAGAGACACAGACTTGCTACGGTGACAGAGAGCTGCCTACTCGCTACCAGGACCGATATGAAAGCAAGGACACTTGCCCAGTAAGTTCCATGGCTCTTAACTCTATATAGGGTGACTGGTAATTAGTGAACGATATTTAAACACGTGATTGTACTCGTGATTACAAACAACTTTCCCGAAGAAACTTTTTTTGTATATTCATTAGTTTTATTTTTATTGCAATAACAAAACAACAAAATTTCATTAGTACGCACGTGTAATGTTCTAATATACCTACTATAACGCGGGTGCGACTCGCTGCTAACAGCTGATCATACGAAAGCACGCGAAATTTTGTTGTTTTGTTATTGTGATAACAACAAAACTAATGAGTATACAAAAAAGTTTCTTTGGGAAAGTTGTTGGTAATCATATTGCTGCATGAACATTTAATTGCGGGCGGGAGGGTGGTTTGGTGGTTTGTGTTGGTGACATTTAATGGGTCGAAGTTTGGCCGCTATCGCCTGATGGTAAGTGATGATGCGGCCTACGGTGGAGTACGTCTGCCCATAAGCAACCTATTCACTCGGGCTTTGAAGACACCCAGGTTTTACCCATCAGGAAACACAGACTCCGGCGAAGAATTCCACACCCTAGCAGTTCGCATAAGGAAGCTTGAAGCGAAGCGCTTCCTATCTTTATCTAATATATAAAATTCTCGTGTCACAGTTTTCGTTGCTATATTCCTCCGAAACGGCTTGACCAATTTTTTTGTGCTTATCCGGTATCTATGAGAATCGGCCAACATCTATTTTTCATCCCCCTAAATGTTAGGGGTAGTACAACCCTAAATTTTTTAATTTTCCGCGGACGAAGTCGCGGGCAGAAGCTAGTTTAACATATATCTTTTTTTATTTACAGGGTGATAGCGGCGGTCCGCTTCAAATTAAAAGCAAGAAAATAGATTGCATGTATATTATAGTAGGGGTGACGTCCAATGGCGAGCAAGATTGTGCGACGCCCCACTCTGCTGGAGTCTACACGAAGGTCGCAGCTTACGTACCCTGGATTGAGAGCATCGTCTGGCCTCAATATTCATTTTGATTAATTTTAATTCAAATTCAAAGTCAAAATTATTTATTTCAAATAGAACAGGAAGGCACTTTTGAACGTCAAAGCAAATATAATAATATTATGTTTTTTTTTTAATATGTTGAGATCAAAATATACGAACCAGCAGTTCAAGCACTAAATACGTGGTTTAATTTCCCTATTAGTAGCTACATCAGGTCAACAATTACATCTATTCGGTAATTAACAAGGGTAAATGACTAATTTTTATTTCAATGTCCGTCTTGTTGATTACTTTAAAACATTACACATATTGCTTACGGAAATAAATACTTTCGAATTTGGCCCAGACGGACATATAGCGATCAGATTGGCGATATATTAAACAAGAACCAAATTAAAAGTACCTTTAACCAACGAACATGCATGAAAAGACTGATGACTGTTGATGAAGCGAAAGAAGTGTGTAAGAACTATGGCAATTGACGTTCCTTTGTCTCTGCCTACCTACATGGGAGACAGGCGTGAGTTTATGTATGTAATATGTATGTCTAAACCCACGCTTAACCATTTCACCCCATAGTCACCCCACAGACACCCCACACCCACTACTACTGCGCATGCGTGTCGCGTGGGCTAGCCGCCATATTTGCTAGACCGAAATGATTGTTAGCAAACATAATAACATCACCTCTCTTATTTTAAAGGGGTAGACAGAATCGCTGCTGACTGCTTCGTTGGCCGAGTGGTTGCAAGTGCGACTGCCGGGACCCGATACCCCTTGGTCTTGGATTTGATTCCCGGGTCGGGCAAAGTATTACTGGGTTTTTTTCAGTGTTTCGAAAATTTCTCAGTAGTAGCACGGAGTCTGGAAATGTGCTCAGTATATGGCAATAGGCTCACCTCCTATTACATGGGACTTACAACATAAATTGTGAAAAGTGGGTGTACATTGTATAGTGGCATTACGTGCCATAATGTGCACCTCTGCCTACCCCTTAAGGGATTAAAGGCGTGACGATATAAAAATAAAAAAAAATATAGACAGAATCGCTGACCTCTTTACCTTTACAATGTTGCCCCACACTAGGATTATCTCCTGTGTCGTGTGTGCGTTTACAAACATACAAGTTCACATACACATGACACCCAGACCCGAAACAACAATTTGTGGATCACACAAAGAGTTGCTCCGTGCGGGGCCCGACCCCGCTACACGTTGCATGGCAGCCGGTTGTCCAACCACTTGGCAACCGTGCAGTTTTATACCATGTTAAAAATTAAAAGAAAAAACAGATAATAGAGGTAAGGGGAATGTTTTTAAACCGGTTTTTATAATTATTATTTCACCGCGTACCACTAACAGGGTAGATGACTGATTTTTATTCTAATGTCCGTCTTGTAGATTATTTTAAAATATTAGACGCGTATTTTTAATTTTCTTACTGAAACAAATACTTTCGATGATATATCGATTTGAAATATCGTGTGACATCACTTCTAGGTACGTTTTATGCGTAGAAATGACGTATTTGCTCCCACTCCTAAACGTTGATTCGTTTTATCTAAGTATTATTTTCTTATATGACAAAATAAAAACATACGTGTCTAATATTTTTTATCTATTCTATTTTTTATATTACATAACTTAAAGTCAAAGTTAAAAGAATTTATTTTCATTAAACCATTCTTTCTTGATTTTATTAGTGACATTTCAACTTCTAGTCTTAATATTATTATATCAATATTTATTATGCCTGCTTAAATTATCTTACAGAAATTATCAATTTTAATTTGAATAATTAACACATAAAGCCGTGGTGGTCACCGGTGACCGACGTTAGCGGAGGATTTGCCTTCAACAGTTTTCTATTGGCAGTCAAAGATTTAAGTACGTTTGAAACGTCAACAAATAAAATTAAATAGTCTGTCAGTCTGTCCTTCAGTGAAGCTATTACTCGTTCCAAATTGTACCTTGTATTATGTTTTTGTAACTGACAAACCGTCATCACCCCTTTCTTCCCCTCACCCCTCGCATTGCACATGCGCGTTGAAAGCGTCGCCACGTGGTTTTGGCAACCATTTTGTGTTGTTTAAATTTCAAGTTATAGCTATAAACAAATGAAAGAATCAGAAAGAAAAGTAATCCCTTTTGTTGTAATCTATACTATACTAATATTATAAAGCTGAAGAGTTTGTTTAATTGTTTGTTTGTTTGAACGAGCTAATCTCCAGAAGGTCCGATTTGAATAATTATTTTTGTGTTGAATAGTGCATTTATCGAGGAAGGCTATAGGCTATAAAACACCACGCTATGACCAATAGGAGCCAAGCAGAGCGGGTGAAACTGCGCGGAAGTAGCTATTCGGTTATAAAATTAACGAATATTTAATGCTGTACATTACAAAACAGTATTTGTATATGTATGAGATGAAACATCGAAACAAACCCGAAAAAACAGACTAAACGTTTTTTAAACGTTGTCCCACACTACGATTGTCTTCTGTATCGTGTGTGCGTTTACAAACATACAAGTTCACATACACATCACACAAAGACCCGAAACAACCATTCATGGATCACACAAAGAGTTGCTCCGTGGGGGAGCCTAAACCACTAAACGTTGCTCAACCACGCCACCTGCCCAACTACCACTAAACTACACAAGTAAGTACCTATAGAAAAGAACATTATAATAAAAAAAAAACAATTGAATACATATATAAAAAATAATCTTACCTGATACTCGAAATTGAGCAGTATTCTTCACAGCTAAAGCTTAATTTTGATATATAAAACTATTATACTATTATTATGTCGTAAATAATAATATTTTAAAATTGTGTAGCGTAATCGAGAGCAACACACGTCCAGCCTGCCCGACGCTCAAGGCTGGAATGAATCAATACCAGTTTTGAATCCAGACAGACGCTCCCAATCAAAAGGGATGTTCTTTAGTGTCGATATAATATATTATCGATAGTTCGTAACCGATACTGGATTCGTTTATATTATTGAATGTCAGATTGACGGATCATTCTATTTTTACATTTTAAAAGTTAATGAAAGATTGTAAATGAACGTTTAAGTATAAATAATCTGCTTAACTATAACACTGTTTCCACTGCATCGGAGCGGAGATGAGACGTATTTTAGCAATGCGATTGGTAATTTTGTATAAGTATTTTTATTTTTATAAGCTTTTTTTATAGTATAAGCCGGTAAACGAGCAGACGTATCGCCTGATGGTAAGTAATCGCCGCCGCCCATGGACACTTAAAACACCAGAGGTGTTACAAGTGCGCTGTCGGCTTTTTGGGGGTTAGGAATTTAATGGTTGTTAGGGAAGGGTTGTTGGGAAGATATTGGTAATTGGGCCACCGGTAACCTCACTCACACAAAAAAACACAACGCAAGCGTTGTTTCAAGTCATAATTTAATACCTTATTTATTCAAATTATCGATACCTGTATCCAGATCCGAAGATTAATCTCACCCTCACTATGTCTCACCCTAATGCCTATTTTTAGCCGACAGTGGGAGCCCTAACGAGGGGTTATAATTCTAGGGTTCCATAGTAATAAAGGGTATTACTAAGTTCCACAGCGGCATTACGTGCCGTCATGTGCACCTCTACCCCCGCTTTCCTACCCTTTCGGGGATTAAAGGCGTGACTTTATAATAATACTAAGTTCCAATATGCGCTTTTGTCAACCTCTCTTAAATTTTAAGGAACGTCTAGACTAAGATAAGTGGCACCTAATGACATTTTGGGATAAGTGACACCTACTAGTATAGGTAAGGGCTTTGTTTAACATATACTCTGCGAATCAAATGGTTTATTCGAAATTTACAATTTATATAAAGTTCTTAAGTAATATGTTCTTTTATTCTTTTTTTAAAAACTAAAAAATGTTGCCTCACACTAGGTTTTTCTCCTGTGTCGTGTGTGCGTTTACAAACATACAAGTTTACATACACATGACACCCAGACCCGAAACAACAATTTGAGGATCACACAAAGAGTCGGGAGAGAGGAATCGAACCCTCTACACGTTGCACGGCAGCCAGTTGCCCAGCCACCGCGCCAACCGTGCAGTCAAAAATTAGATAATATTTAAAATAATGCCAATGAATTATCTACATTTTGGAACGAACAAATAACGAACATATGTATGCATTCGTCAAATGCTAAAACGTGTGCAGTAGCTCTAACTTGATAATTTTGCCGTTTTTATAAAATACGGTACGGAACCTTTCATACGCAAATTCAACTCGAACTTGGCATGTTTTCACGCATGCGTAGAGAGTAGCGAGGGCTCTTTTGTTGAGAAGCGTCTGTCAAATACTAATGTAGATGGCGCCACTGTAGTCTTTTCGTGTTATTATATTATTACTAGCTACTTCCGCGCGGTTTCACCCGCTCTGTTCGGTTCCTATTAATCGTAGCGTGATGTTTTATAGCCTATAACCTTCCTCGATAACTGCGCTATCCAACTCAAAAAGAATTATTTAAATCGGACCAGTAGTTTCTGAGATTAGCGCGTTCAAACAAATAAACAAACAAACTCTTCAGCTTTATAATATTAGTATAGATTATTTCATTATTTATTTTGTTTGAAAATTATAAATTATTATTTAATTTACTTTTTTTATATGTAATTGTATTATGCTTCTGTGAACGAGTACTACTTGTAGTTTCATTTAAGACATTTATTTTTTTACATATGATGGGTCGACGTTTGGCCGCTATTTCATATTATATGACATATGAGTAATCTCCATACTGTAAAAGTATGTATATACCTATACCGTATAACTTAGGTGTTTAGAATAACTTTGACCCTGTACCACATATATTAATTAGTGCTCACTCAAAAAGAATACCAAAAGAAATAAAAATACTTTAATTATACTTAAAACATAGTTTATTATTCGATACTACAACACCACCTCCTCATCCCAACACCTTACATCAGACTCATAGCTTAACATAACTGATGACCAATAGATTTTAAAGCAAACTGATCAAAGGGGACATTTTTTTTTTGTTCTTTTTTTAAAAAACGTTGCCCCACATTAGGATTTTCTCCTGTGTCGTGGGTGCGTTTACAAACATACAAGCTCACATACACATGACACCCAGACCCGAAACAACAATTTGTGGATCACACAAAGAGTTGCTCCGTGCGGGAATCGAACCCGCTACCCGTTGCGCGGCAGCCAGTTGCCCAGCCACCGCGCCAACCGTGCAGTCTAAAAAGAAAACATTTCAAAAAAAACATTTCAAAGAGATTGTTTGATTTGACTTGATTTTGTTGTCCTCGAGGTTATTTTCCTTTTCTATCGCTTTGACTGTATATTAGTTATACATTGTTCTCACATAGTTGAACCAACGAAACAATGTAACCAAGTATTGTATTGTGAACCTGATTGAAAAAGAGTAACCTATGAAGTTTCTTGCTCGTTCTTCTCCATAGGAATCTACACTTTGGAACGAGCAAATAGACCAACTAGAGGACTGTCCGTCAGACAGACGTTATTAATATTATTATACATATTTGCTTTGACGTTCAAAAGTGCCTTCCTGGTCTATTTGAAATAAATAATTTTAACTTTGACTTCTCAATCTTAAAGTCAAGATTGTTCACACATAATAGGGATGATGACGGGGTATAAAAATAAAAAATCTATTTAGTCCGTTAGTTAGGTAATGAAAAATATTAGACATGTATTTTTTTATTTTGTCATATATATATACGATAACAATACTTAGATAAAACGAATCAAAGTTTAGGAGTGGGAGCAAAAACGTCATTTCTACGTATAAAACGTATGTAGAACTGACTTCTCAGGGTATTTCAAATCGATATATCTTCGAAGTATATCTAAGAAAATAAAAAAATCGCGTCAATTTTTTTTGTTGTTTAATTTACGGACTAAATAGAATGGATTTTTTAATAATCATACCTATCAAATTGGCAATATCAAAACCATACTAAATGGCCAAACCCTGCAAACATATTCTATCTATTAATTACATTTTACGGTTTACTCGCGTAACTGTCCGACAAAGAAACTCAATTAGTTTCAAGAAATGTCGGGACTCACAGTTGCTGTTGCAAGGAGCTTTATTCATGACAGATAACGCGGCGAGCATCACGTATTCAACAAAGTATGTCACACATGCTCCTCATGACCATTTTTGACGAGAGAGAGTGTACCAGAGGTAAGAGAGGGAGTGTCAGACTCTTACTGACTAAAACCCACCCCGCCCCTACTCCTGCTTGTCGAACCGGAGGCCCGGTAAACCCGCTAGCTAGTCCGCAGCTTGACCATGAATCCCCAATATGGCTTGAAACTAGTCGAGTTATCCCGTCGTACAGTTCCATGAGTAGACTATATAACTTAATGAATATAGTAGATCTTATACAAAAATATTCAGTTTATATTTATATTTAAAGAATTGGTCTTCTCAAAAGACCGGCACGGTCTTCTGTCAGTTGGCATCCTCGTCTACTAGTCTTTTCATCAGGTTTAACCTGTCCAGCTTGTCTCCAGCTCCTCGGGGGAGGCGGTCCAAGAAGCGGACTCCACCAGCTAACCGCATTCTGAAGGTTACCTGTAAAAGACATTGACATCAGGGCTGATAGACACAAAATCACTCTTCTATAATAAAGTAGCACTTCTCACACATAAAATGCACACACACACATAACACACCATCACACTTACACTCTTACTGCTCAGACTCAGAGATTCTTTTTAACGTTGCCCCACACTAGGTTTTTTCCTGTGTAGTGAGTGCGTTTACAAACATACAAGTTCACATACACACGACACTCAGACCCGAAACAACAATTTGTGGATCACAAAGAGTTGCTCCGTGCGGGAATCGAACCCGCTACAAGTTGCGCGGCGGCCAGTTGCCTAGCCACCGCGCCAACCGTGCAGTTTAATAATAAGGATTTTGTACTGAAAACAATTGATTAGTCTTGGGTTATGTGACTCTGAGTACGGCGGTTAGTTTGTAAATATTTTTTTGCTTGCTTATCTCCCCTGATCGCTTTTCCACCAGAGATGTGCTATGTTACGTTGCTGTCGATGCGTTTGGCTTCCACCAATCATATTCATTGGTACATATAGCTTAGCACTGCTGGAAATGAAGTCAGCTAAGCTATGTTTGTAAATGGAAAGTTGTGTGCTATGGATGTGTGCTATGTATCGCTTCTCTACTATCGATACATCGCATACTCGAGTTGCGCATCTTCCTCGCACAGCTACATAGCTTACTATCAGTGGAAACGGTCACTTAGTTTCACAGCTTAGCTATTACATTTTCATAGCATAGCTACATAGCACATATCTGGTGGAAAAGCACCCATAACTTTAAACACTATAAATTGTCTACGAAAAGTCAGGAAACCGTCATTAAATGTCATCTTACCCTGCTGTTAATATGTTCCACCAGTTCTTCTTCAGAAGCTGTAGCTCCTGACTGCAGGACTATGAAGGCTACTGGAACCTCACCATGCACAGGATGAGGTTTGCCCACCACACCCACCTCACGAACAGCGGGGTGCTGGAGTAGAATGTCTTCAAATTCTGCTGGAGACACCTGATCAGGGAAAGAGTACATAGTTTCATTCGTTTCTTTTTTTATGTTAGCTTTTAAAGGGAATTATCTTCTTTTTTTGTTGACGGGGGAAAACCTTCAAAAGTCGCTTAGTTTTTGGGGGAAAATACTAGGGAGTGTAGGATTTTTACCGCACTAAAACCTCCCCGGTGACCACTATCTACAGCTAAAGGAGGCACCGGGAGCTCTTAGTAGACCAGTCCTGGACAGGTATCAGCCCTACTGGGCCCCGTCTGTGGTGGTCTGATGGCTTTTTGAGTCACGCGCGGTACGTGACGCGCCGTACGGGGCCGGTTCTGGTCGGGCGGCAAGCCACCCTTGCGCGCCGTCCGCAAACCCGCACTTACGGTGACTAGAGATCGTTGCGCGATCCCCGACGCCTGGGATGTCTCACACGATGGTTGGGGCGTCAGGAGGTTCATTCCCCCACGCGCTCCGCCTCCTCCTTAACTAGCACGACTGCTTCGCTTAAAGAGGAGACGGCATCCCAATCTCCCTCGCTCCGCACCATGGCTACTCTTCATTGGTGAACCAAAAAACCCTGGTGTTTCGGATGTCCATAGGCGGCAGCGATTGCTTACCATCAGATGATCCGTCTGCTCGTTTACCGGCTTAGCAGTCATATTAATTAATGTAAGTAATTACTTACAGAAACATCATTAAACTTGATAAGCTCCTTGATTCTGTTGACGACAAAGAAGTAGCCATCCTCGTCATAGTAACCGATGTCTCCGGTCTTCAGGAAACCCTCCTCATCCTTGCAGTCCGGCTGGACATTGTCCAGGTATGCTGAAACATGAGAAATAATAACAGTGACTATTTGCCTGTTTATTTATTTAAAAAAGAAGGTTTGTAGGAAGGTTGATAGGTCACCTGATGGTAAGCAATCGCCGCCGCCCATGGACACCCGAAACACCAGAGGCGTTACAAGTGCGTTGCACGTGCGTGCTTGCGTTGTTGGGGTTAGAAATTTTAGGGTTGTTGGGGAATCAGGGATTAGGAAGATTGGGAAGGGGGGTAATTTACGATTAGGAGAAAAAACGATGAAAAAATAACTTATAGGTGCCTAATTCTTAGAGACGTCTTCGATTTTCAGACAACGCACTTATAACGCCTCTGGTGTTTCGGGTGCCCATAGGCGGCGGCGATTGCTTACCATCAGGTGATCCGTCTGATCTTTTACCGGCTTATACCACACAAAAATCTTAAATAAAAACATCGTATCGTATATTAAACAACTGTTTATAAGCACCTTTCATAACGCTGGGCCCCTTAATGCAGATCTCCCCTCGAAGGTTGGGACCCAAGGGCTGTCTCGTCTCCAAGTCTACCACCTGTAGGAAGAACAAAACATACATGAAACTTCAACACATGAGGTAGGTGAAAACAATGTAACACCAATGTTTAATTTCTACTGGCTTCATGAATACCCATCTGAGCCAAAACCCATAGCCTCCATTAGATGTTTTTCCATCCCCTAAATTTCATGCTTCTCAAAGAGCGATCAGACCACTACAGATAGGGCCCAGTAAGGCTACGGGTTTTGACCTGATCCGGAGCTGCGGACTACCTAATGGGTTTACCGGGGCTCTGGCTCGAAAAGCTGGAGAAGGAACGAGGTGGTTTTTAGTCAGTAAGAGTCTGACACTCCCTCTTACTTCACCCAAGGCGGGAGAAGACAGGGGAAGATTTTTCCACTTAAAATAAAAAGTACCCTCGAAAATAACTTACCTTCATGATAAACCCTAGTCCGGGTAGCCCGGAGCTGCCCGCCTTGTACCCCTTGGTACAAGCCAGCTCGTTGCAGATGCTTCCACCTTCAGACATGCCGTACAGCTGGAGAACTGACACCAGGCTCGGTATCCTGAGGAAGTAGGCAATGACGTGTTATAGACAAGTCTCTTAAAGACTGTACGGTTGGCGCGGTGGCTGGGCAACTGGCTGCCACGTAACGTGTAGCGGGTTCGATTCCCGCACGGAGCAACTTTTTATGTGATCGACAAATTGTTGTTCCGGGTCTGGGTGTCATGTGCATGTGAATTTGTATGTTTGTAAACGCACCCACGACACAGGAGAACATCCTAGTGTGGGGCAACGTTTTTTAAAAACAAAAAAAAAAACTAATATAATGAAGAGCAGTTTGGGGGAGCCATGCTTCGGCACTGCTGGGCCGGCTCGACCGGAGTGATACCACGGTCACACAGAAAACTAACGTGAAACAACGCTTGCGTTGTGTGAGTGAGGTTACTGGAGACCCAATTCCTCCCTTCCTAATCTTCCCAATCCCCGATTCCAAAACAACCCTTAAATTCCCAAAAGCCCATGGGCGGCGGTGATTGCTTACCACCAGGTGATACGTCTGCTCGTTTACTAGCGTATTCCACACTGCGAGTTAAATAAAAAAATGGATCTTACCGCGTCTTAATAGCTAGCACAGCGTCCTGCCTGATGTAAGTGCTGGAAGATACGATGTACTTGACTGAGCTGTGATCGTAGAGGTCCAGGTTCGGTGACTTGATGAGCTCCGTGATGATCATGGGAGCCAACTGGAGGACCGTCGGCTGTGGGAGTGAAGATATAATATTATGAAACGTTTTTTAAAGAAAACATTGTGAGGAAACTTTATTTTCCTAAGGGGGGAAAATTATCCAATGACTTCTCCCGCCTTCGGAGAGGCGAGATCCCTCTCGCCTCTCGTGTCATTACTGACTAAAAACCATCCCGTTCCTACTTCTGCCCTTCGAGCCCGATCCCCGGTAAACCCGCTGGGCCTGGGACAAGAAGTCTCGGTTCCAATCCCGGGTTGGAAAAAAATCTCAGTGGGAACACGGAGTCTGGAAATGTACCCGGTATACGGCAACAGGCTCACCCCCTATTACATGAAACTTATAACACAAACATTGAAAAGTGGGTGTACATTGTACAGCATGGCATTACGTGCCGTAATGTGCACCTTTACTTTTTTTAAGATGAAATTGATTCTATACCTTATACTTTTGCACAGCTTCTAACATCTGGACTTCTCCTCCCTTGACGTTGAAGACGAGGGTCGCGTTGGACCTCAAACAGGCGAGGGCATACATCAGCCCATATGTATAATAGAACTCACGAGACGTGTAAATTACCAGTCCTTTATAGCTACTGGAACATAATAACAAAATATATATATATATTTTTTTACATTTAATGGGTCGACGTTTGGCCGCTATCTCGCCTGATGGTAAGTGATGATGCGGCCTACGATGGAGCACGTCTGCCCATAAGCAACCTATTCACTCGGGCTTTGAAGACACCCAGGTAAATATATAATATCTCATAAAATAACCGAATATAGGTTTCCGCCAGAGATGTGCTATGCTACGTTGCTGTGAATGCGTTTGGTTGCCACCAATCATATTCATTGGTACACGTAGCTTAGCACTGGTGGAAATGGACGAGGCTAAGCCATGTTTTTTTATATGAAAAGATGAGTGATGGATGGCCTCCCTATTATCGATACATCGTATACTCAAGTTGCGCATCTTCCTCGCACAGCTACATAGCTTAGTATTAGTGGCAACAATCACATAGGAGATTGGGATTGGGGATTGGGGCTTAGGGATTGGGGGTTGGGGATCGGAAATTTGTGATTGCGGATTAGGGATTGGGGATTGGAGATTGGAGGTTGGAGATCAGGGATTATAGATTGGGTATTGGGATTGGGGATTACCAATTTCAAGTTTCAACTCCAATAACTAAATACCAAACGTAAGTTAAGGGTAAGTCAAAACACTCACTCCAGAGCCATATTCTGTGCGTTCAACAGAAACCCTATATGAGTAACAGGAACACCTTTCGGTAGACCAGTAGTTCCAGAAGAGTAGACAATGAATGCTGTATCCTCCCACCCGTTCACAGGAACTGGCTCGAAGTCTTCCAGAGCCACGGTCTTCACCAGGAAGTCTTTGAAGAGTATCGCTCCATCTTGAGCCTGATCTCCATATAAAATGTAGTGCTGCACGGATCCGACCTCGTCAAAGACTGCTTTGTGCTCTTTGAAGGCGGTTGGGGAGCAGAAGACTACTTTTGGACGGACTATCCTCACTCGATGGGCGAGGGGATCTGCAGAAAAAGAAGTATACAGAATGGAGAAAACTCTTATGCTTTAAATGAAACTACAAGTAATAGTAGTTTACAGAAGCGTAATAATACAACAAAATATATCAACAAAAATCAAAAAATTAAACTACTGAAATTTTCGAGTATTAAATTCTGTATGAACAGCTCCATGTTCCTTTACCACAGAAGAGCTGTAATGTTGTAGGTTGTCTAGGAATGTTACGGACATGCGGCGCGGCTGTTATATTGCCGTATTTGTAAAGAGTGTTCAAATTAGCTCAAAGAGAATAATGCACTTTTTGGCTTACCTACTGGGCCTAATTCGCTCATTTTTCGTATATCGTCAACCAAGATGATAACAAATATAAATTAAGTCATAACAGGTTTCTCCATAAGATACAACTTGTAAAAATATACTCACGACTGCCATACGTAGGATCAGTAGGGGAGAAAACAGCGCCTGAACACATTATGCCCAAAACTGTTGGCAGAAATTCAAAATTTTTCTCACTACATATGCAGACTATGTCTCCCTTTCTAATTCCTATACGAGTGAGCGAGAGGGCAATATCAGCCGTTAATTGAGCTAGCTCTCCATATGTTTTTTGCTCGGAATTGTCTGCGTTTACCTGCGAAAATAAAAAGTATTTTTATTATGGCACTAGCTTCCGCCCGCGACTTCGTCCGCGCGGATGTCGGTCTTCGCGTGGAGGTTTTATTTCTCCATTTTGAGTAACTCGGATAATGACATCTTATAAATATCTATTGGACCCAAATACGGCTAGGCCCATAATAATTAAAGAGATCCCTCTATTGAGCTACTGCTGTTGAGCTCGCGTTCTGTAGTATAAACTGAAAATTTAGTTTTTTTTCTTCGTATTTGTCCAGAATAAAAAGTATCATATTTTATGCCCAGGATAATAAGGTATAATTATACCAAGTTTCATCGAAATCGAACCGTTAGTTTTCACGTGATGCCTGAACATACAGACAGACAGACAAAAATGTTTTTTATCACGTATTTGGGTTTGGTATCGATCCAGTAACACCCCCTGCTATTTATTTTGTCAATATTTTCAATGTACAGAATTGACCCTTCTACAGATATATTATATGTATAGATAGTTCGGTAAACGAGGTGATGTATATCACCTGATGGTAAGCGATCAGCGCCGCCCATGGAAACTCGTAATACCAGACGAGTTACAAATGCGCTACCGGCCTTTAGAGGTTTAAGAATGTAATGATTGATTGAATTTGAATTTTAATTACTTAAAACTAATTCATCAGCCATCCATCTTCTCACACAACCTTAAACATTCACGACATACATCCTTCCATCTCGCTGCGAACAAATCACACTCTGGTGCGGATGTCAGGAGAGCATTGATCATCGTCAATGCACGAACGAGTGGAGAATTTGCATGCGCGACTGTTCGGGCTGCCGGGACAGCCAGTAATGGGTGCTTGCACGGCCATTTTTTTTTTTTTTTAATGGTGGAAAATCATCATCTAACTTCTCTCGCCTTGGGCAAGGCGAGAGGGGAGTGTCAGACTCTTACTGACTAAAAACCACCCAGTTCCTACTCCTGCTTTTCGAACCAGAACCCCGGTAAACCCGTTAGGTACTCCGCAGCTCCGGATCAGGCATCAGCCCTACTGGGCCCCATCTGTGTTGGTCTGATGGCTCTTTGAGGCGCACATGGAACACGACGCGCCGCACGCACGGGTCTGGTTCTGGTCGGGCGGCGAGCTACCCTTGCTCGTCGTCCGCAGACCCGCACTTACGGTGGCCGGAGATCGTCGCGCGATCCCCGACGCCCGGAGTGTCTCTCGCGACGGCTGGGGCGTGAGGAGGTTTGTTCTCTCACGCGCCTCGCCTCCCCCTTAGCTAGCATGACTGCTTCGCAGAAGGAGGAGACGAGTACTATAGGCACAAACAACCGTACCTCTGTATGGATCTCTGTTATCTTAATCAATAATAATCAATAATCATTTATTATTTGTTTAACATAGGTGATAACACAAGGTGACTTGATTGATAGTAGTAAATTTACTTAGGGCGCTATGTTATGCCAGTAGACGTACAAATATTAATTGCAATTGCGTGAAAGCATACGAAAGTGTGGGAGAGCCATGCTTCGACACTGCTGGGCCGGCTCGACCGGAGTGATACCACGGCCTCACAGAAAACCGACGTGAAACAAAGGTTTCGTTGTGTGAGTGAGGTTACCGGAGGCTCAATTCCCCAACAACCCTTAAATTCCTACCCCTCAAAAGGCCGGCTACGCACTTGTAATGCCTCTGGTGTTTCAAGTGTTCATGGGCGGCGGCGATTGCTTACCATCAGATGATACTCTGCTCGTTTACCGGCGTGATACATAAAAAAATGCGAGAAGAGAAAAATAAAAAGTAAATAAACTTAACTAGCTTGCACAGCAAACGTTGTTTTGCCTTATAAGTTTCTAGAAAATAGATAGTAGCCGATTCGCATACTGAATACACAAATAAAATTTGGTAAAATTCGGTAAAGCCGTTTCGGAGGAGTACGGTAACTAACATTGTGACATGGAAATTTTATACAACGTGTCACAAAATACCCATATACATCAAGAAACATTGAAGAATACAGGTTGAATAGAATCTCTACAAAAAATTTCAGCTTAAAATGCGTTTAAAAAAAATTAGTACCAAATACTTGGTGTCGCATGGTTCTTGATTTTAAATCATACAAACGTGTCACAACACTACAGGGGTCACTTCATAACTTCGTTCCATGAAAACATGAGTTTAAAAATCCCTTCCCGTATCGTTTGTTATGTTATCTAGAAACCGTGCACTTGATACCTATGTACTGTACATCCCCTTTTTGTTACACCGTGTATATTAGATATTACTTGATAATTTCCTTAATACTTGGATTAGTATATAATCTACTATTCTTATTATCTATAAATCATATAATACATATATTTTACTGGTCACGACATATGATAAAAAAATCACGTATTTTGTTGGTTTTGCATTATCTATAATTTTATTATAACATTCGTGAGACATAATAAATGAATTATTATGTTATCGGCTTACTCACGTAACTGTTTGACGAGGAACTCGACTAGTTTCAAGCCATGCTAGAGGCTCATATTGTGTGTCGCGGAATGCTGCTCATGAAAATTTCGTTGTGTGTTAAAGCCTCTAGCATGGCTTGAAACTAGTCGAGTTCCTCACACAACGAAACACAACGCAAGCGTAGTTTCACGACGGTGTACTGTGAGGCCGTAGTGTCACTCCGGTCGAGCCGGCCCAGCAGTGGCGAAGCATGACTCTTCCCCACTGAGGTTACTGGAGACACAATTACCCCCCTTTCTAATCCCCGATTCCCCAACAACCCTTAAAATCCTAACCAAAAGGCCAGCAACGCACTTGTAGCGCCTTTTATGTTTCAAGTGTCCATGGGTGGCGGCGAATTGGTTACACTATCAGGTGATCCGTCTGCTCGTTTACTGGCTTATACCATAAAATACTAATATTTGGGCACACTTACCAATGCAACAATGTCCTTATTCGCTACCATATTGTCATAGACTTCTTTGCCAAAGTTCAGATGAGCTGGGACACGCCCACTTTGATTTCCGTACTGATACAGTTTGTTTTTGATCATTTTGTCTTCTATTCACAACCTTTTCGGGTTTTCGATACCTGTGAACATGTAAAAAATATGCTTACTTTTTATTTAAAGCTATATGGTTGTTTGAACGTTGTAATCTCCGGAACACATGGTTCTAATTGGATAAAATTCGTTAGTTTGGTGGCTGGGCAGCCGGCTGTCGCGTAACGTATTAGTGGGTTCGATTCCCGCACGGAGCAACTCTTTGTGTGATCCACAAATTGTTGTTTCGATTGTAGGGGTGTGTTACTTAATTGAAATTTTCACATAAAATTAATCAAGTATTAAATTCTGTGTGAACAGCTCCATGTTCCTTGACCACAGAAGAGCTGTAATGTTGTAGGTTGTCTAGGAATATTACGGACATGCGGCGCGGCTGATATAATGCCGTATTTGTAAAGAGTGTTTAAATTAGCTCAAAGAGAATATTGCACTTTTTGGCTTACCTTTTGTATATTGTCAGCCAAGATGATTACAAATATGTGGTTTAAATTAAATCGTAAGAGGTTTCTCCATACGTTATTAAAGAGGTTGTTCACACGTCATGCGATTAGCATGGGAAACGACCTTGAATTTTATACTTAAAATAGATTTGTATGATGTTTAGAAGCATATAATTATAATTAAAAATATCCTAGTCGACCTTCGGATGTAACCTACGTAATGAATAATTATATTGTTCAACCTGTTTGGAAGTTGTTAAACATATCATTTACCTATTATATTATATTAACATATATTTTTGTTACATTTGATAGGTCAACGTATGGCCGCTATCTCGCCTGATGGTAAGTGATGATGCGGCCTACGATGGAGCACGTAAGCAACCTGTTCACTCGGGCTTTGAAGACACACAGACTTGGTGGGTATAACTTGGGTATAAAAAGTAAATATAGATTATGAGTATTTTCTTTTCATATAAAAAATCTACGTATGAGTTTGTTATGAAAGAGCTATCTCTTTCACTGTCTCTGACGCATCGAGTGTATTTGTAAACAAATTTACACAGAGTAGAGTCAATGTTTATTTAACTTCTTTAGGCAGTTGTCCCACCAACGGCGAGTGAACGACTAACTATCGGCTATTTTCTCGCTCAAGAAACGTACAATAGATATACTTTCCGTGTAAACAAAAGAGATGCATGTACAAATAGTTGATCGCTGACTGTTCACACTGCCGGCGAGTGCTCGCTTCACTTGTTTGTTTTTGTTTTCACTCGTTTTCACTCGTTTCTAGTTCTAGCTCTACTCGTTACTCGTTCATCGTTGCCGGTGGGACAACTGCCTTATGTTCTCAAATTGAATTAACTGGTCCGGTGTACGAAATTTCTTCACTATTGTAATCTTCAAACACAACACTACCTCCCATTGAAGCCGTGGCAGATACTTTTAGAACGCCTTATGTAGGTACAAAAAAAAACTATAAACTTGTGTACCGACATACATTTCAATGAATTATTCAGTTTAATGAAAAAAACCATATTTAAGACAAAATAATCGCCAAGGAATGTAGTACATGTCGTGTTTAAAAAAAAATTAAAAACAAATTTGTCATAGGTCCTCATCATAACCAGACCCGGAACCAAATTGTAGTTTTTTTTTTTACATATAATATAATATAAATCATAAAAATTTTGTACCACATAAATCAAACTTTTTTTATATCATAAAAAATATTAAATTAAGCATCTTAAGTGTGGGAAAGTCATGCTTCGGCACTGCTGGGCCGGCTCGACCGGAGTGATACCACGGCCGAGCAGTACACCGACGTGAAACAACGCTTGCGTTGTGTTTCGTTTAGTTTTTTTTTATTTATTTATCAAAAGGTACATACAGTTTTATACATTATCAAAAAATCGCCAAACTGTAAGACAGTTTGTTGGCGATAGTGAGTAAGGTTGCTGGAGGCCCAATTACCTCCCTTCCCAATCTACCCAATCCCAGATTCCCCAACAACCCTTAAATTCCAAACCCCCAAAAGGCCGGTAACGCACTTGTAACACCTCTGGTGTTTCAAGTGTCCATGGGCAGCGGCGATGCTAAGCAATATAGCATAATGTTATAAATGGTTTCTCTACTATCGATACATCGCAAACTCGAGCTGCGCATCTTCTACACACAGCTACATGGCTTAGTATCAGTGGAAACAGTCACATAGTTTTTAGGGAACAGAGAGTAAAGTTCTGTTGCTTTTCGCCCAACTGTTGTTTGTCGCCACAGTTTCACAACTTAGCCATTACATCGTCGTAGCATAGCTACATAACAACTCATTGGCGGAAATGCATCCTAACGCGCTAGGTAGTCCGCAGCTCCGTTCAAACATAACTCAGTCCTGACAATACGATAATAGACGAATTATTCAATTTAGTTTAGTGTGGTCATTCTCAAGCTATTTTTGGAACTAAACGATATATTGTGGTTACATATTTAAGTGACTCCCTCGTTGGCCGAGTGGTTGCACGTGCGACTGTAGAGCAAGGGGTCTCGGGTTCGATTCCCGGGTCGGGCGAAGTATCACTGGGTTTTTCGAAAATTTCTCAGTAGTAGCACGGAGTCTGGAAATGTGCCCGGTATATGGCAATAGGTTCACCACCTATTGGTCATGGGACTTATAACATAAATAGTGAAAAATGGGTGTACGTACATTGTGCACATCTGCCTACCCCTTAGGGATTAAAGACGTGATGATATGTATGTATATTTAAGTGAACATAGATCTGTACATTGTAGGGACAAGGATTCCGGAGCTGCGGACTACCTAGCGGGTTACCGGGGCTCCGGCTCGAAGAGCAGGAGTAGGAACGGGGTGGTTTTTAGTCAGTAAGAGTCTGACACTCCCTCTCGCCTCGCCCAAGGCGGGAGAAGTCATTGGACGATTAAATCCCCCTCAAAAACAAGTTAGTATATAAACATATATAAATCAGCTTAGCTCTTCACAAGATTATCACGGGTAAACACACAAACAGGTCAAATTAAGAACGTCCTTATTCTTTTTGAAGGAATGTCATATTTTAGATATTTGCGAATGCGAAATTTGCAAATGATCTTCGCGAATATTGCAAAATTAGTCCAATTTTTCTTGTCAACATTACGCCTTTAATCCCAAAGGAGTAGGCAGAGGTGCGCATTACAGCATGTAATGCCACTATACAATGTACACTCACTTTTCACCATTTTTGTTATATGTCCTATGTAATAGGGGGTAAGCCTATTGCCATATACCGGGCACAATTCCAGACTCCGTGCTACTACTGAGAAATTTGCGAAAAACCGAAAACAGCCCAGTAGCACCTTGCCCGACCCGGGAATCGAACCCGAGACCCCTTGTTCAGAGTCGCGACCACTCGACCAACGGGGCAGTTAATTCAATGCAATTTTTCTATGGCTTTATTTTAATCTATAGGGTCTTGTGATACTTTATTCCTAATGGTCTTTACCCCTAAGAAAACATACATACATAACCTCACGCCTGTCTCCCATGGGGGTAGGCAGAGACAATGGAACGCCAATTGCCACGGTTCTTAACACACTTCTTTCGCTTCATCAACAGTCATCAGTCTTTTCATGCATGCTCGTCGGTTAAGTCAAATTTCCGTGGTGCTTGGCGACTGGGCTTCTCCCAGTTGTGGAGTCTCTTTGTGCCTTAAGGCTTAAGTCATTCTGTCTCCTGCATTAAATTCACCGAGGGAAGTGGAAACTATCGTTTTCTTTTCTTCTCCTCTAATAATATCTTCTGATTTATTTCGTTGCGGGATCCAAGACAGTTATTCATGTCCCTGGGACGCGCCGGACTTCAATGTTCCGGTGTTTTCATGGTTGTATCTACTGTAGATCCTGGCTTACAGGAGTTGCAGCGGTGTGGGAGGTTGTGGCGGGCTTGTCCCATAAAAAAAAAAAAAAAAAAAAAATGCTCGTCGGTTAAGGGTACTTTTAATTTGGCCCTTTTTAAAAAAAACATGTACCATGTTTACACTTTAGTTTTAAAATGAACATAAGTATATTTTTAGTTTGAAGACTGATAAAAGTATATATAAGTTTATAATATATTCCTCTATTGAAGTTACCTTTCTGTAATGGAAAATTTTATATATGTACATATTTTTACGACGCTAATATTCACATTAAACATCTCTAGTACATATGAATGTATATTTATTTATTTAGAAAACATATATAATTTTACAAAAATGTTACTAGCTGCCTCCACGCGTTTCCACCCACTCTGTTCGATTCCTATTAATCGCAACGTGATGTTTTATAGCCTATAGCCTTCCTCAATAAATGCGCTATCCAACACAAAAAATAATTATTCAAATCGGACCAGTAGTTCCGGAGATTAGCGCGTTTAAATAAACTCTTCAGCTTTATATGTATATATTAGTATATATAGAAGATAATTATCTAAAAATCTTACCTCAAATTCAAGATTCCCACGAAAAAAAAGCAAACTGAACAAAATTTTAATGTTCACAAGTTAATATACAATTGTTTATTTATATGGAAATTCTTATTTTTATGCGATTTCTTGTATAATGTTTGAACAACACGACTTACTTCGTCCGTAGATAACAGAGACAGTCAATAAAAATATGTAGATTAGACAATTTATATTTATTTTGATGATAGCCAATGGCCGGTGTCACTGTATATTTATAAAACAGAAGTTTAACTACTGTTTAAGTGTGTGAGAGCTATGCTTCGGCACTGCTGGGTCGGCTCGACCGGAGTGATACCACGGCCTCTCAGAAAACCGACGCGAAACAACGCTTGCGTTGTGTTTCGTTGTGTGAGTAAGGTTACCGGAGGCCCAATTCCCCCCTTCCCAATCTTCCCGATCCCCGATCCCCGAACAACAACTCTTAAATTCCTAACCCCCAAAAAGCTGGCAACGCACTTGTAACACCTCTGGTGTATCAAGTGTTCATGAGCGGCGGCGATTGCTTACCATCAGGTGATACGTATGCTCGTTTACCGGAGCGGTTTGTTTCATAAAAAAAAAATTGTGCTCGCTGCCTCGATGGCCGAGTGGTTGCAAGTACGACTGTGACTGTGCGGTCAACGTAAAAGGTTACCGGGGCTCCTGTTCAAAGCAGGAGAAGATACGGGATGGTCTTTAGTCACTAAAGGACTGACACTACTCACCTCACCTTTTTTTAAGGGGGGAAAATCATCCAATGTCTTCTCCCGCCTTGAGCTAGGCGGGAGGGAGTGTCAGAATCTTACTGACTAATAACCACCCCGTTGTAGCAACGGGGTAAGCAGGAGTAGTCCTGCTTTTCGAATCGAAGCCCCGGTAAACCCGCTAGGTAGTCCGCAGCTCCGGATCAGGCATCTACAAAATTCATTACTGGTATATACTTATTAACGTTTAGCGTGCTCAAACAAACAAACAAACTGTGCAGCTTTATATAATAAAAAAAAAAGTAATCTATAAGTCGCAGGAATATGATAAAATCAGGGAATTGGCCAAATCTCTAATTCCCTGCTGCCTGACTGCCTCGTTGGCCGAGTGGTTGCAAGTGCGATTGCTGGGCAAGGGGTCTCGGGTTCGATTGCCGGGTCGGGCGAAGTATTACTGGGCTTTTTTCGGTTATTCGAAAATTACTCAGTAGTAGCACGGAGTCTGGAAATGTGCCCGGTATATGGCAATAGGCTCACCACCTATTACATGGGACTTACAACATAAATTGTGAAAAGTGTGTGTGCATTGTACAGTGGCATTACGTGTCATAATGTGCACCTCTGCCTACCCCTTCGGGATTAAAGGCGTGACGATATGTATGTATGTCTAATTCCCTAAGTGATTTGACAAATCCATTGTTCAAATCACCAGATTTGCTTAGGGAAATGATAAAATCGTGTTGATATTTTGACATTCTCCGTGAATTTATCAAATATTTTAGAGATTTGGCCAAATCCCTGTTTTTATCATATCGCTGCGACATATACATGTTAATCCATGTTTAATCGCGTCTAAACTGTACTAAACTAAATTAATTATTATCAGACAATCGCCGCGTCGTGTGTCGCGGAATGCGTCTCATGAATATGAGCCCCTAGCATGGCTTGAAACTAGTCGAGTTCCTCGTCAAACAGTTACGTGAGTAAGCCGATAGCATAATAATTAATTTAGTATGTCTCACGAAAGTTACAATAAAATTGTAATAAACTAAGTGTGAAACTTTGTATCGTCGATCCCCTATACGAGTCATCGGACTTCTATCATTTATCGTCAGCGTCGCCACTCTATAATGTGTTGTGATAGGTACCGCTTATCTCTACTACTGAATGCGATATTATTAGGAAAAGATAAATTGACTTCTTATTTATTATTTATTGAGGAAGGTCGTAGGCTATCTATACGTATAAGTGTGGGAGAGCCAAGCTTCGGCACTGCTGGGCCGGCTCGACCGGAGTGATACCACGGCCGAGCAGAAAACCGACGTGAAACAACGCTTGCGTTGTGTTTCGTTGTGTAAGTGAGGTTACCGGAGGCCCAATTAACCCCCTATCCAAAGTCAAACTCAAAATTATTTATCTCAAATAGACGGGGAAGGCACTTTTGAGCCAATCTTTTCAATCCCCGATTCCCCAACAACCCTTAAATTCCTAATCCTCAAAAGGCCGGTAACGCACTTGTAACGCCTCTGGTGTTTCGAGTGTCCATGGGCGGCGGCGATTACTTACCATCAGGTGATCCGTCTGCTCGTTTACCGGTTTATACCTACCATAAAAAAGAACACGACGGCTTGAGTCACGGCGCTGATTTTTAGTACTTAAATAATTAATTTTATATTTTTTTCAAACGCGAATTAGTTTTAACATACATATATAAATCAAAGGTTATCTTAATAATAATCTTATATGTTTGTTTTAAACATAAAATTAATTAAATATCATTTATTTTTTTTTTGGTATCACTGACGTATTACAATGAGGGTGCTTTTCCACCAGATTTTATTATTTGAAAATTATAATTGTGGGAACTATTTACTTATTATTTGTTTATCTTTAATAAATATATTTTTAGGTATTACTAGGTGACTCGGCAAACGTCGTTATGCCTTATAAATATTTATTTATATTTGTTATTTCTAGAAAATAGATAGTAGCTGATTTTTGCGTCATAATTGCATTTATACATGTAGTGTGCATTACATACATACATGCATATCGTCACGCCTTTAATCCCCGATGGGGTAGACAGAGGTGCACATTACGGCACATAATGCCAATACACACCCACAATTCACAATATTTTATGTTGTAAGTCCCATGTACTCGTAATAGGGGGTGAGCCTATTGCCATATACTGGACACTATTCCAAACTCAGTGCTACTACTGACAAAATTTCGAAAATCCGAAAAAAGTCCAGTAATGCTTCGCTCGACCCGGGAATCGAACCCGAGACCCCTTGCCCGGCAGTTACAATTGCGACCACTCGACTAACAGGGCAGTCTTCGGACTGCATGGTTGGCGCGGTGGCTGGGTAACAGGCTGCCGCGCAACGTGTAACGTGCTCGATTCCCGCACGGAGCAACTCTTTGTGTGATCAACAAATTGTTGTTTCGGTTCTGGATGTCATGTGTATGTGAACTTGTATGTTTGTAAACGCACACACGACATAGGAGAAAAACCTAATTTTGGACAACGTTTTTTTAAAAAGAAGATAAAAATTATAGGCTCCTTTTTATCCCACGAGAACACGGGTGGAACCACTGGGAGGAGCTTGTAAGACATAAATAGAGAATCAATAATAGTAAGATTAACTTTGGTCTTGACATGCGCAATGCAGACAGAACAATCTAGAATGTGCACTCAATGCGACGACTGCAGTAGGTCCACGTCGCTCAGTGCATGGGAACGAGGTTTTATCTAAATATATAAAACTCAAAGGTGACTGACTGACTGACATAGTGATCTATCAACGCACAGCTGAAACCACTGGACGGATCGGGCTGAAATTTGGCATGCAGGTAGATGTTATGACGTAGGCATCCGCTAAGAAAGGATTTTGATCAATTCTACCCCCAAGGGGATAAATCTAAATATATAAAACTCAAAGGTGACTGACTGACTGACATAGTGATCTATCAACGCACAGCTGAAACCACTGGACGGATCGGGCTGAAATTTGGCATGCAGGTAGATGTTATGACGTAGGCATCCGCTAAGAAAGGATTTTGATCAATTCTACCCCCAAGGGGATAAAATAGGGGATGAAAGTTTGTATGAAACTTTGTCAATTTTAAACCAATCGGACTGAGACTTTGCATGCATAAAGCTACTATGGCGTAGGCAACCCTTAAGAAAGGATTTTGATAAATTCCATCCCTAAGGGGATAAAATAGGGGATGAAAGTTTGTATACATCTTCTTAGATTTTATAAAGAAGTCCTGATGACGAATCAGAATTTTATGATGACGTTCGCTTAAATACGATTTTGATTAATTCAAACCCCATTCAACCCCCACGGGTGATAAAATAAGGGATGATGAAGGATGTAAAATGTATTAGTTTGAACCTATCAGTACGTAATGGAACGAACAAAATAATGTTTACGCTAATTAATAATAATACTTCTTAACGCGAGCGAAGCCGCGGGCAAAAGCTAGTTTTATATAAAACACTAGCTACTTCCGCGCGGTTTCACCCGCTTTGCTCGGCCCCTATTGGTCATAAAGTGATGTTTTATAGCCTATAGCCTTCCTCGATAAATGCGCTATCCAACACAAAAATAATTATTCAAATCGGACCAGTAGTTCCGGAGATTAGTGCGTTCAAACAAACAAACTCTTCAGCTTTATAATATTAGTATAGATTGCTCCACATTAGGATTTTCTCCTATGTCGTGGGTGCGTTTATAAACATACAAGTTCACATACACATGACACCTAGACCCGGAACAACAATTTGTGGATCACACAGAGAGTTGCTCCGTGTGAGAATCGAGCCGCTAAAAGTTGCGTGGTAGCCGGTTGCCCAGCCACCGCACTAACAAGCTGCACACCTACACAGGCAAGTACAGACAGACATAACTTACTACCGATATCAAAATCTTTGCTTGACTTTTTACATTACTTTTTTATGGTATAAGCCGGTAAACGAGCAGACGGATTACCTGATGGTAAGCAATCGCCGCCACTCATGGACACCCGAAACACCCGAAGCGTTACAAGTGCGTTGCCAGCTTTTTGGAGGTTAGGAATTTTAGGTTTGTTGGGGATTCGGGGACCGGGAAGGGGGTAATTGGGCCTCCGGTAACTTTACTTACACAACGAAACATAACGCAAGCGTTGTTTCACGTCGGTATGTGAGGCCGTAGTATCACTCCGGTCGAGCAGCCCCATTCTTGCCGAAGCATGACCCTGCAACACTTAAATTTCTATAGAGCTGTTGTCAAAATGAAGATCGATCCTATCTTCGTTGTATCACGTCGGTTTTCTGTGAAACCGTGGTATCACTCCGGTTGAGCCAGCCTAGCAGTGCCGAAGCATGGCTCTCCCACACTTTAATGATTTGACTGCACGGTGGCTGGGCAACCGGCTGCCACGCAACTTTTAGCGTGTTCGATTCTCGCACGGAGCAACTCTTTGTGGGATCCACAAATTGTTGTTTCGGGCCTGAGTGTAATGTGTATGTGAACTTGTATGTTTGTAAAGGCACCCACGAGACCACGATACAGGAGAAAATCCTAGTGTGGCGCAACGTTTTTTTAAAAGAAAAAAAAAAATGCAGTATGTAAATCTTCTGATGAATAATTTGTACCCTGACATAAATACTATAACTGCATTGTATAGCTTATACCGAAGTATTGATCGGGACCTGCGCAGTGCAGCTAGCTTGGACTAGGCTAGACTTCCCTTGTGCACTCATTGCGCCGCGCGCCGTCAGCAGGAAGACACGTACTGGTCTTTGAAAGGGTCAAGGTGATTGGTGATGATGAAGAGTCAAGGATAAGGTGAGAAATTGTTGCTTTTTTTATGAAACAAAAACGGGCAGACGTATCACCTGATGGTAAGCAGTCACCGCCGCCCATGGACACTTGAAACACCAGAGGCGTTACAAGTGCGTTGCCGTATTTTTGGGGGTTAGGAATTTAAGGGTTGTTGTTCGGGAATCGGGGATTGTATGGGATATGGGGTAATTTAGGAGATGGGTTAAACCTGGTGGTATGTGGTTAGTGTTCAGCAACACCTAAGGAGCCATGGAGCTATGGAGCCAACGCCCACCCGCAACATCAGAGGAGTTGCAAGTGCATTGCTGGCTTCTTTTGGCTGACTCATACGATGATAACAGAAGCGTTTGTTTCTCATCGGTTTTCTGTATAGCCGTTGTATCTACACTCCTCTCTGATCCGGAGCTGCGGACTACCTAGCGGGTTTACCAGGGCTCCGACTCAAAAAGCAGGAGTAGGAACGGGGTGGTGTTTAGTCAGTAAGAGTCTGACACTCTCTCGCCTCGCCCAAAGACGGGAGAAATCGTTGGATGATTATCCTGCTTCAAAAAAAAATACTTACACTCCTCTAGTTTTGCAAAATTAAATGTCCATGGACGTAGCTGATCTTTTATTTATCATCAGATCCAGGTGAAACTTTCCCCCCTTACCATAAAAAATTTAGGATATCTACTGTTGTCTATTTTTCTAAAGACTGGTTGCTTTTTCAGGAGGTGATAACTACCTTCCGAGATGGTTTTCTGGACTGACCAGGGGGAAGTACATCAAGTTACCAATGAATACCAATGGGCGGGATCCAGATGAAGCCACTGTTGATGTTCAATACAAATCATCAGTTTAAGGCATACGTGGTAAGTGAATCTTGTATTGAAATCACTGTCATTGCAGCGGCAAGTCCCCTCTTTGAGGAGTGGCTTGAAACAAGCTCCGGTGTCCTCACCTACCACCTGACGCAGGTGCTAAGGTTGGCAGTGGCTGCGGATTACTTAGCGGGTTTACCGGGGCTCCGGCTCGATAGGTAGGAGTAGGAACGGGGTAGTTTTTAGTCAGTAAGAGTCTGGCGCTCCCTATCGCCTCGCCCTGGCGGGAGAAGTCTTAGGATGATTTTTCACCCTCAAAGACAAGTAAATCTTGAGTTTAGGTTTTTTTTACTTGAAGTTTAGGTTATAATATGGTAGTTGCATTTAAGACAGTTAAACAGGTTTAATTTTGGAGTAGGCGAAACCATTGTTATATATACGCCGCAAAACTGTTTATTCGCCCAGAGGCGCGAAAGCGAATGTTCTTAGGGTACTTTTTCACCTGAGATGTGCTACGTTACATTGTTGTGGATGCGTTTGGCTTCCACCAATCTTATTTTTTGGTACACATAGCTAAGCACTGGTGAAAACGGACTCAGCTAAGCTATATCTTTTATATGGAAAATGCGTGGAATGGATAGCTTCCCTATTATCGATATATCGCATACTCGAGCGGCACATTTTCGTAGCATAGCTACATAGCGCATCTCTGGGAGATCTAGCATATACTTGCGACATTGATTTCGCTTTTAAATGAAAAAGTCCAGTATTTTAAAAGCAAAAAAGAACAGACGCAGCGCCAATCTTTGTTTAATAAAATAACTTAAGAATTAATATCACCATTATTTTCTTTACAGACCCATTATGCCACATGGTCATCATACAATCAAACGCACAGTCTTCTCCCCCAATGACTACACATCGCAAGGTTGGAAGCGACCTGCATACAGCTACACCCTGCGACTTTCCATCAGGGCGCCTGACCACCGCGTGGACGGAGATCCTTTTTTTTGAGGGGGAAAATCTTCCAATGACTTCTCCCGCCTTGGGCGAGGCGAGAGGGAGTGTCAGACTCTTACTGACTAAAAACCACCCCGTTCCTACTCCTGCTTTTCGAGCCGAAGCCCCGGTAGACCTGCTAGGTAGTTCGCAGAGTGGAGGTAATACACTACTCTTACCAGATTATAAATGAGAATAAAACGTGTTCTCTGACGCTGACTAACCCTAGAAAGAGCTATAAACAAGCACCTCATAGCAGCCCCTAATTTCATTAGTCTAACTCGACCGGAGTAATACCACGGCCTCACAGTAAACCGACGTGAAACAACGCTTGCGTTGTGTGAGTGAGGTTACCGGAGGCCCAATTACCTTCACCAATCTTCCTAATCCCCGATTGCCCAACAACCCTTAAATTTGTATCCTCAAAAAGGCCGGCAACGCACTTGTAACGCCTCTGGTGTTTCAAGTGTCCATGGGCGGCGACGATTGCTTACCATCAGGTGATCCGTCTGCTCGTTTACCGGCTTATGCATGGCATGTGCATCTCGCGGCGCCTCTCTGTAACGTAGTGTCATAAGCACTTGCCTACCACAGCATCGTTCGAAATGATAATTTTGAAAGAAGGGGTGTAAGTGGCTCCCCCCACACCTGAAGAGCCAAAGCCAACCTCCCCTGCCCGTGGTACACCCTGCTAATCAACGAACGAGGCTCTGGCGTACCTGGTCTTCCCCAATTTACCTCCCAGAGGCAACAACACACCTGCAACTCTATTGCTGCGGGTGTAGTTCTACTCTTGCCTCCAAGCGCACCATCAGCTTAAAAGGGCTATATTGAGGAAGTCAGGTCTTTGCAGAAGAACTTCTGTAGACCAAAAGATTTCTTGTCTATAGGATTTCTTCTTTATTCTATTGGAGATAGGTATGTTATGCATTTAGTCCTGAATAATGTATCTACCTCCTTATTTAAGGTGTAAAATTTGTAAATATTCACTTATTCCATGATTGAGTAAAACTACAAAAACTATTTTAATTCGTCATATGTTCAAAGTTTAAAATCAAAATATATATATATATATATGTATATATATTAAAAAATTAATAGGTGAGTTATCAAAATAAAAACGAAATAAAAAATATAAAATAATAATATGTTCTGTGGTTTTATTTTATACTGTCGCGCTTTTTATCCCCTATGGTAGGCTAAATGCATATTACGGCACGTAATGCCGCTATACAATGTATTCCCACTTTTCACCATTTGTGTTATAAGTCCCATGTAATAGGGGATGAGTCTAGTGCCATATACCGGGCACAATTCTAGACTCAGTGCTACTACTGAGAAATTTTCGAAAATCCGAAAAGTACCTAGCAATACTTTACTCGACCCGAAAATCGTATCCAAAACTGTTAATTTTTGACGAAGTGTGACTTTATGTCACAAGGGGGAGGGGTCTGAAATTTTGTGACGTCACATTTCAATTATTATAATCTAACTGTTAAAACACGAACTTGAAACTATTATCTCAAAACTCAAAAAAATCTATATGTAAAATTATAAAATGTAACGTCACACTAGGGAGGGGGTGGTCTCACAAATGTGACCAACTGTGACAAGGACGGGGGAGGGGGTCAAAAATCATGAAATTCGTGTGACATTATTTATGGAAGGCCCCTTTTGGCCAGGAGGCATCGATATGGAAAGAACTTAGGGTGGGGGTAAAATAAAACACTATAATATAAAATATGCAATAATGTATTTAACACTAGGTATAGATTATTCCGAATCGTGCCTTAAGGGATCGGAATGGAACTTGGTACAGTGGTCTGGATAAACACAGGCTACTTTTTATCCCACGGGAGCGCGGGTTAATTCACATCAATGCATTCCGGGCAAGAAGGGTAAGCGATTTTGAGTTATCTATACTTAATATTATAAAGCTGAAGAGTTTGTTTGTTTGATTGTTTGTTTGAACGCACTAATCTCAGGAACTACTGGTCTGATTTGAATAATAATTTTTGTGTTGGATAGCGCATTTATCGAGGAAGGTTATAGGCTATAAATCATCACGCCACGGTCAATAGGAACTGAGCAGAGCGGGTGAAACCGCACGGAAGTAGCTAGTACATATTATTCGGAATCAGCAAATTTTTCTCCATAGGATGATATTTGTGTCTCGATATTGCAAAAATCTCCTACTTAACCCTTTAACCGCGGCGATTGTATATAAGCAACTTAATATTTTATAGTTGCTTATATACAACTGCCGCGGTTAAAGGGTTAAGGGGGGGTGGGGTAAAATAAAACTCAATATAAAATATGCAATAATGTATTTAACACTAGGTATAGACTACTCCGAGTCGCTGGAGTCGGAGGCGGCCTCAGCCACGTCGGCGGTGAACTTATACTCCTGGTCGGCGCCCAGGTACGCGTCCGACATGAAGTACAGTGTGTACGTGTGGCGGCCCGGGGCCCCGCATACGAAGTCTAGCCGGACCTGGGGGGAGGGGGGATTGTAATTATTACATCAGTTAAATATAAAAAAATATGAAATGAAATATTAGAAGTTTTGTGAGACATGCTAAATTAATGCTAATTAATTAATTAATAATTAAATTATTACAACGGTTTTGTGGGGCTTAGTATATTAAAATGTAGTCTGTGTGGAAATGAAATAAATAAATAAAAAAATATATATATTATGTTATCGGCTTACTCACGTAACTGTTTGATGAGGAACTCGACTAGTTTCAAGCCATGTTAGAGGCTCGAAACGCCAGTAGCAGCGACAATCGCCGCGTCGTGTGTCGCGGAATGATGCTCATGAATATGAGCCTCTAGCATGGCTTGAAACTAGTCGAGTTCCTCGTCAAATAATTACGTGTTTAATAACGTGGTCATCCGCCCACTTTGTGTTTTTATTATTGGTTAATTATCTTAATGTTGTAAACTAAATTATGATAATTTAAGATGATTATAAAAAGTCGTCGTCAATATATTATATTACTTCATGATCTAATTAAAACAAAAAATTGTTGCCCACACTAGGATTTTCTCCTGTGTCGTGGGTGTGACAAACATACAAGTTCACAGACATACGACACTTACGGCGCGTTCCAATAAACTACCGATCGGTAAATTTGCTTACGAGCCGTAGAATTTTGACATAAGCTCCATA